>NC_060178.1:23114649-23394649 GCF_021184085.1 Oncorhynchus gorbuscha | reverse complement strand
CCCTCCGCTCAAACCTTCTCCAACCTATCTCCTGATTCTGCCTCCTCAACCCTCCTCTCCTCCCTTTCTGCATCCTTTGACTCTCTATGCCCCCTATCCTCCAGGCCGGCTCGGTCCTCCCCTCCCGCTCCGTGGCTCGATGACTCATTGCGAGCTCACAGAACAGGGCTCCGGGCAGCCGAGCGGAAATGGAGGAAAACTCGCCTCCCTGCGGACCTGGCATCCTTTCACTCCCTCCTCTCTACATTTTCCTCCTCTGTCTCTGCTACTAAAGCCACTTTCTACCACGCTAAATTCCAAGCATCTGCCTCTAACCCTCGGAAGCTCTTTGCCACCTTCTTCTCCCTCCTGAATCCTCCTCCCCCTCCCCCTCCTCCCTCTCTGCAGATGACTTCGTCAACCATTTTGAAAAGAAGGTCGACGACATCCGATCCTCGTTTGCTAAGTCAAACGACACCGCTGGTTCTGCTCACACTGCCCTACCCTGTGCTCTGACCTCTTTCTCCCCTCTCTCTCCAGATTAAATCTCGCGTCTTGTGACGGCCGGCCGCCCAACAACCTGCCCGCTTGACCCTATCCCCTCCTCTCTTCTCCAGACCATTTCCGGAGACCTTCTCCCTTACCTCACCTCGCTCATCAACTCATCCCTGACCGCTGGCTACGTCCCTTCCGTCTTCAAGAGAGCGAGAGTTGCACCCCTTCTGAAAAAACCTACACTCGATCCCTCCGATGTCAACAATTACAGACCAGTATCCCTTCTTTCTTTTCTCTCCAAAACTCTTGAAAGTGCCGTCCTTGGCCAGCTCTCCCGCTATCTCTCTCTGAATGACCTTCTTGATCCAAATCAGTCAGGTTTCAAGACTAGTCATTCAACTGAGACTGCTCTCCTCTGTATCACGGAGGCGCTCCGCACTGCTAAAGCTAACTCTCTCTCCTCTGCTCTCATCCTTCTAGATCTATCGGCTGCCTTCGATACTGTGAACCATCAGATCCTCCTCTCCACCCTCTCCGAGTTGGGCATCTCCGGCGCGGCCCACGCTTGGATTGCGTCCTACCTGACAGGTCGCTCCTACCAGGTGGCGTGGCAAGAATCTGTCTCCTCACCACGCGCTCTCACCACTGGTGTCCCCCAGGGCTCTGTTCTAGGCCCTCTCCTATTCTCGCTATACACCAAGTCACTTGGCTCTGTCATAACCTCACATGGTCTCTCCTATCATTGCTATGCAGACGACACACAACTAATCTTCTCCTTTCCCCCTTCTGATGACCAGGTGGCGAATCGCATCTCTGCATGTCTGGCAGACATATCAGTGTGGATGACGGATCACCACCTCAAGCTGAACCTCGGCAAGACGGAGCTGCTCTTCCTCCCGGGGAAGGACTGCCCGTTCCATGATCTCGCCATCACGGTTGACAACTCCATTGTGTCCTCCTCCCAGAGCGCTAAGAACCTTGGCGTGATCCTGGACAACACCCTGTCGTTCTCAACCAACATCAAGGCGGTGGCCCGTTCCTGTAGGTTCATGCTCTACAACATCCGCAGAGTACAACCCTGCCTCACACAGGAAGCGGCGCAGGTCCTAATCCAGGCACTTGTCATCTCCCGTCTGGATTACTGCAACTCGCTGTTGGCTGGGCTCCCTGCCTGTGCCATTAAACCCCTTCAACTCATCCAGAACGCCGTAGCCCGTCTGGTGTTCAACCTTCCCAAGTTCTCTCACGTCACCCCGCTCCTCCGTTCTCTCCACTGGCTTCCAGTTGAAGCTCGCATCCGCTACAAGTCCATGGTGCTTGCCTACGGAGCTGTGAGGGGAACGGCACCTCAGTACCTCCAGGCTCTGATCAGGCCCTACACCCAAACAAGGGCACTGCGTTCATCCACCTCTGGCCTGCTCGCCTCCCTACCACTGAGGAAGTACAGCTCCCGCTCAGCCCAGTCAAAACTGGCCCCCCAATGGTGGAACAAACTCCCTCACGACGCCAGGACAGCGGAGTCAATCACCACCTTCCGGAGACACCTGAAACCCCACCTCTTTAAGGAATACCTAGGATAGGATAAGTAATCCCTCTCACCCCCTCCCCCTTTAAGATTTAGATGCACTATTGTAAAGTGACTGTTCCACTGGATGTCATAAGGTGAATGCACCAATTTGTAAGTCGCTCTGGATAAGAGCGTCTGCTAAATGACTTAAATGTAAATGATGTAATGTAAATACATACATACATACATACATACATACATACATACATACATACATACATACATACATACATACATACATACATACATACATACATACATACATACATACATACATACATACATACATACATACATACATACATACATACATACATACATACATACATACATACATACATACATACATACATACATACATACATACATACATACATACATACATACATACATACATACATACATACATACATACATACATACATACATACATACATACATACATACATACATACATACATACATACATACATACATACATACATACATACATACATACATACATACATACATACATACATACATACATACATACATACATACATACATACATACATACATACATACATACATACATACATCATACATACATACATGCATGCACATACATACATACATACACATACATACATACATACATACACACATACATACATAGTGGGCAGCAGTAATTATTTAGTGTTATGTGAACACAGCAGGGTGAATAACAGCAACGGAAAGAGGAGGAGGTCTGGGAATGACAGACATTGAACCCCCTCCCTCCCCTTCCTCCCGCTGCATAACAAGTGCTAACCCAGGAGCCTAGTTCGATCAGCCACACAGAAGAAGGACATTGATCTGTGTGTGCAATGTGTGTGTGTGTGTGGCATCCATATCTTAGCTGCTTTCACTGTCATACGACCTATCCTGACAACATTGTCTACCTCCTGCAGAAATACCTATAGGCACATAAACGCAGTGACTCAAACATACTTTACGTTCCTTGCAGATTCTAGCTAACATCAAGTTATACAGTAAGCCTCTCCTAGCCTGTTGTGAGGTAAGCCAGGCTTATACACATAAATCATCCATTCAATCTCTTCAAGGGTTTTCATTGGATTTGACTTCCTGTGACTGATACACACTGTAGTTTGTGTTGTTGATCAAAACGGGTTTTCCTAAAGTCATACATCGAAAAGTCCCAGAAGAATGTCATTCAAAAGGACTTCAGCCATGTTTGGTCTGCCTGCGCACATTTTTCTCAAGGTGCTGAACCACATAAATGTGCTTCTGTCAAACCTCTGCTTTTGTTGCTTTGAAAACAACTGGATATATTTAGGCCGAACGGCACACTTCACATGTCTAAGCCAGGACATGCTAGCTGGAGAAGAGGGGGTTGCTGACACTTCACACAATGCCAAAGCAGACCCTGTCAGTGAAGGTGCTGCCCAAGCGGATGATGTGTTATTGAGTTAGTAATGAGGCTCTCTGTTCTCTCTAACCCTTCCCCCTCTTCTCCCTTTTCTCTTTCTCATCACGTCACCCAACTGCCTCCCATTGAGTCTGGCTTGGAGGGGGACGAGTGGGAAGGGGAAAGGTTCTGGAGCGCGGTGGAACATTAAGAGTCTTGAGTCGCCCAGAGAACTCGAGTTCCCTTTGTGCGCTTACCCAGGGGTCAGTGGAAGCCTGTGCACCTCAGCCTGCCAGTGTTGAGAAAATGGGGCAGGAGGGAGGTGGTGGGGAGAAGGTGGGGAGATGTTGGGTGCCGCATTCTCCACATAAGTGTGTGCTTGGGGTGTGACGTGACACAATATAGCTTCTGTTGTGGTTACTCTGTGCTATTATCTGATGTGGCATCATATGGAACCACATTTTGTCAAATTGCACTGGCACGTTTGTGGGAACTAACAAATCGATTGGAACAGTATTGAATATGACATCAGTCTCTCAAGAGCTAAATGGGTTTTACCAAACAACCTCAGGGATCTGTTCTAAACAGCCTTCACTGCTACAGTACTTCAGTGGTCCTCTGTAGCTCAGTTGGTAGCTGTAGAGCATGGTGCTTGCAACACTGGTGGATTGGGTTAGATTCCCCAGAGCACCCATGCGAGCACGTTACATATTTAGTGTCAGTGTTTTCCAGCCCAAACCTCCTCAACGAAGCCTTACTGACACGTTTTAATCTTCCTCATATACATGCTTTGTTTGTTGTTTTACTTTTTATGCACTTTGACATTCCTTGAAAAACGTTACACAAGTTAAATAAATAATAATAATAAGATAGTGGGACTAGGAACAATTACTTTGGCAATTGCCTCTACTAGAAGGATATTACAAGTAATGTATTTGAAATAATAGGACCCCTAATAATAACAATACAATTAGTAGTAGCTTGTAGCTAGTGGTAGTAGCAGTGTTATTATAGTGCTACGTAAATAATAATTGTCTTTATTTCAGTTTAGCCAAATAGTTATATATAATATTTAGAATAATACATAAATAAAAGTGTAATGGCTAAATAAAATGAATGAAATATAAGTGAAGGGTAAGGTACCATTATTCTGTGTGTGTGTGTGTGTGTGTGTGTGTGTGTGTGTGTGTGTGTGTGTGTGTGTGTGTGTGTGTGTGTGTGTGTGTGTGTGTGTGTGTGTGTGTGTGTGTGTGTGTGTGTGTGTGTGTGTGTGTGTGTGTGTGTGTGTGTGTGTGTGTGTGTGTGTGTGTGTGTGTGTGTGTGTTCTTCCACATCTGTCCTCCCTCAGATCCATGTTGTTGGCAAAGCCCACCCGGAGCGTGAGGGGCGAAGCACAATTCCCGCAAACGCTTCCTCCTCAGCGAGTTCAGACGCAGCGTTCTCCGGTGAGTGGAGCTCGGAGGGACCGAGGGTGAGAGGGCAGCTGAGGAGAGGAGAGAGGGAGATATAAGAGAGATAGACTAGACTTGGACGACTCGGACACAGTGTCTGATGGAGATTCCAGCTGAGCAAACAAAAAACCCCAGAAACACCACAAAGCTGAGGGTTTGGAAAAATGTGTGGGTCTGGTAAGGTCAGATTCCCCACCGTAACTAATTCAATTTCACAAACTGTAAGAAAACACGGGGCTCAACAGAGTAGCCACTACAGACGAGTAGGAATGAGAGAGGGTCATCAGCATCTGGCGCGTTCTTGGTTCAGTTACGAGTAGGCACGTTATGGATTCTGAAAAGTAACTAACTCAAATGAATGGAACTTCTTTAAAGTTATATAGTTTACAATTGATTTTGCGTGTAGGTCTACAGCTCGCTGTTTTGACACTGCAGTCCCCACGTGCGGCCACAGAGTGGTGGCCAGCAGAGCCTTGTAGCCGCAGTGGGCTGCTCGGGCGGTGGGCTGCAATACGCTGCTAAATACATTAGTGCTACATTCTGGGAGAACAGGGAGTCGCATAGACAGCGCTCACTTCTCTAAATAAACATTAGTCTTAAAAAGTTTGGCCCCTCGACCTCAGCATGATCGGATTTCACTCTGGATAGTAAAACTTCATTTTTATCGCGAGGTTTTCCCCTTCTTTCCGAAAACCGACTCACATTCGAAACGACTTAAATAAAGTTTATTTTTCACCTTTCTTGGGGAGATAATGTCCTTGAGTTTAAAAAAAGTTTTCTTTAGTTTGCCAAACGATATAACATGTTCCCTAGTCGAGTAACCCTATTTTGAGACTCTATATTCTAGTTGTCATATTTTCCACCTTAATGTTCCTAAAACTGAAACAGAACACATACCCAAGTAAATAAACGTTAATAAGATATAACATTCATATAGTCAACTGCAGGGTAGTAGGCTATGCAACAATTGGACGCAGACCACTGAGGAAGACATATGCGCCCGATTTAAAGGAGTAGACATTTCAGGAGAAAGTTGATCAACACACTAACAAGTGCACATGTTCGTGTTTTGGTATGTCGTCACCATTAATTTTCCTGTGATTCGCAGTAGATTGAAATGTTACATTGTGCGTAAAATATAATTGTGTTTGGAGAGCTCGGGGATCAAGCCTTACGAATTAGAAAGGGAATTCACCTAATGAAATAAAAAACACTGATTAATGAATAGGCTCTATGGGCAATTATAGGACATGTCGTGAAATAGGCCGATGTGTAATTAGGCCTATCCTCCATGAGTAACAGTCCTATCTTTCCTGCGTAATAGGTTGACAAATAGGCCAACCGCAGTTATGGGGAAAACATAGGGATTAACAGTTAACCTCAAGGATAATAAAAGGCCTCATTGCCCCTCATAATATAGAGGTTAACTCATTTGTGGTAGGCCTACTACGAGTTTTTGGAGGGCTTTTCATTCCAACTCATGAGACGCGCCGTTTTCCAGAATCCATTTGATTCTTGTTTGTTCCATGCACACTCATCGAAGTACCAAGGAACATAGGCTATACCCTATCAGTGGCCCAGCATGAAATGGACATACTCTCCTACCGTCTGTTAGTGTCTACTTCTGTTAGCAATATCAGTGTGTTCGAGAAAGGCCACCAGCTGTGCCTTTCTATCAAAGCAATAGCGGGGAAGGTCACATAAAACCCTTGCCTTTTCATTATGTTACCGTTAAGTCCACGCGTTGCTCCAATAAGCCAACAACAACGAGGAACACCCTACTCCAAAAGAAAGACAGGAGTGCCTAGGTTGTCATGGAGTTAATAATCATATTAACAAAACCCTAAATTCGATGTCCGTGCCACCCGCGGAAATCGAATTAGCATAATAAAAACATCCCCATAAAAAGCAATGTGTTTAAGATAGAGACATCTGGTTTAGTTGCATTGGATGCATCTCAATCCACCACATCCGCCTATGTTACGCTTCTGCATCTGAAGTGAATGGTGATAGAGCTAGAGAGGTGTTTGTCAGACCATGAAAAATCCTAAAAATCCGTATTCTCACAAAATCCTATGTAGCATCCGAACGCTTGTCCTACAAATTATTATGACCCCTCTACGGAAAGATGAGACTCTCGTGAACAAAATGGATTTCTCGGTTTTGGTGTCGGTACAGACAATCTGTCAACTTCTGTCTGTAGCCACCGAACAGTTTGGGCTATAATATTAGTATTTTTGTACACCCCTTGTGGAAAGGTGAGACTCTCACGAACACCTTCATGTCAGTTGTTTTGCTCTAAGACACCCACAGGCCTCACAAGACTCGTCTGAAGGTCCCCTGCACCAGTTGAACAAATGTATGGAAGTATATACAGAGACTGTTTAGTTCCAAAAATAAGAGGTTAAATAAATGTGTTTTTTTTTATGTTTCCTGATCTTTTTTATATCTCTCGGATGTAGGACAGACACTTCAGAACAAAATTCATTTTTATATTTTAAAAAATAATCTTATGTTCCAGGTTATGAATCTGTTATTCTTTGTGTTTGTACGCAAATATTTTTTTATATATTGTTTTTTTTCATACTTAAAGGTGTCTTAAAATTCAAAATCAAATAGCAAAATGGTCCTTGGTATGACCTTAAAACAATTCCATATAGCTTAGTAGATCACCATACATCCATAGAAATGCATACATCCCTCCCCTCACCCTGTGCGTGCTCTCTGAGAGGAATGGGACGTACATGAACGAGCAGTGCCAAAGACACGCAAGTGAACGGCGGGCTAGATCAGCTGTTATCACAGTCTGGTGACCAGGGCAGTTGAATATCCACTGTAATTAATCCCCACGTTCTCTGTGTGTGGGATGCCTGGCCAGCAGCAGGTGTCCGTCAGTGTGTCACATTGTGTCAAAGTCGATAAGCGAGCGCTTCCAAATTAAATATTTTGCTAGAGATGAGGGCAGTTAGCTGTCTTTGCTTTATTTACACATTCTAACTTAATTAAGCAGAATATTCCTCTGTCCGCTGCAAAAACACGGAGGGGGCGATTGGGAGCAGAGAATGCCCCTAATTAACAAGTCGTTAGTGTCCATCACAGCGCAACTAGCAGTGACAAATTGACTGGAAAACCTAGCCACTTCTGTTTTTCTTTTGGAGTAGGACGTTCCTTCGAGTTGTTGTTGTCTTATTGGAGCAGAGCGAGTTGCAATTCGGACGTCCCTACCTCATTGAAGTTGACATCTAAAAAGGTTACGGTACGGGTTATGGTTAATGTAAGGGGTTACGGTTATGGTTAGGGTTTAGTCGGGTATGGAAGTCCCAATGATCCGGATAGCACTAACCAGTAGAGAAGCGAGGTTTTGATTTATTGTAGCCCGCGGCTACTCTCCTGCAGGCCACGGTGTGCCTGGGGACCCGGTCATCGCATTCCTGTACTGTGTGCGCGAAAATGACCTTCTCTGCCTGCCTATTTCACAGCCTCAGCCTACAGGCTACCGCCACACAACCAACGTTTTTTTGCAGGCAAGGCCCAAGAGTGCAATAGCAAAACCTCAAATACAATCTTTAGTACCAGTAAAACAAGAGTCCTCGTTTTGAAAGGGGCCAATATTTTACGTTGTTGATTTATTCCGTTCTGCGATTTAATTTGTCCACTGGAAAATGTGTGTTAACATGCTGCTTCTTATAGTTATAGAAACCCGCATCGACCATATCTATCTATATATATATATATATATATATTCTCTGCTCCCAATCGCCCCCTATGTATATATTGCTAGAGCCTAATGGGGCCTAAACTTGGAGTGAAACGTGTAGCCCTATCCATGGCTGAACTCACTTTGCAATGCCGGTTTGAAATGGAGTCCATGACAAAGAAAAACAGAACTGTCTGGCCTCCGGCTGCAACAGGTGTCCGTCCATCATAGTTCATCTCAGGTGACCATTCTCTAGTTAATAGACCAACGGTAATGTTTTGACAAAGCTGAAATGGAACTTTAAGACCTTCTCATAAAGACTTTAGCCAAAGCCATGATGATATGGCAACTGTTTGTTTGTGTTGTTAAACACACCAATACACTGCCTCTCACTGTGGTGCTGCTGATGGGATTTTTTTATAGTAAAGATGCTTGCCTATATGATACATTTCAAGACATGATAGTAAATGCAGATCTTGTATATCCATAGGTTTTTATCAACGTAGGTTTAAATATGATTACACTTTGACATTATAGGTTATTTTATGCAACTCCCTCAATATCTATTTACTTTACAGATACTTACATTAATAAAAGAAAACCGACGTTTTGAATATATGCCAAATAATAATAATAATAATTGTTAATGTATTATTATAACGTTTTATCATCTGAAAAGTATAGCCTATAATACTGTTGTTTTTGTAAATGTAGATGCTATTAATATTTTGAACAAGAAGCCTAATGCCCTATACCCGTTTTCAATATTCACCATTCTGCCCTATGGGTATATCATTTCCCTGGAGGTAGGCCTGTCCTACAAATACATATTGACTAATCGGAATATGTCATTAGGCCTGCAGTATAAATACTTTTTTTTTTTAATAAAAAAATCCAAACTGGGCGTTGTCGAGCGGTAGCTACCTTGAATCATTTAAATTACGAGATAATATTACTTTTTCTTAGAATTTGAGATACACATCTTGCTGCCACCTAATTAACAGGTCGTTAGTGTCCTTCACAGCGTAACTAGCAGTGACAAATTGACTGGTGGTGTAATTAGCATATGAGCCAGAGTAGGATATGCATATTTTAAGCACAACGATTTCATGTAATCCCCTGTCCGCGTGCGGAGGAAAGGTGATGATGCGATGGTTTGGAGCAAGGTGAAACTCGCACAAATTATATTGTAGAGTCATAGCCTAACAGGTTTCCTCAAACTAAATATTTGAAAGATATTCAATATAACGAAGTAAAAATGCATAATCTAATATACTTTTCCATAATCAAAGAAATCCTGTTACAGTAGCCGAATTTAATAGGAGCAGAACTATCGACAGCACCCTTCGATCAAGGAAACTGGTGTGGTGCCATAGTGAGAGGAATATGCCAATCAAAAGCAAATCCATGTCAAAGCATAGGCTACATTTATTTCATTCAGAAAGGCTAGGAGTTGGTCTAGTCATAATGTTGTCATGTTTAAAATATACTCAAAGCATTTCAAACTAATTTTAGTGAGCCGAGCCGTAGAACAGACGACTGTAGGACAGACGACTGTAGAACAGACGACTGTAGGACAGACGATTGTAGGACAGACGACTGTAGGACAGACGATTGTAGGACAGACGACTGTAGGACAGACGACTGTAGGACAGACGACTGCTGCAGAGACAAATAAAGAAACACATTCTGTCCCGAGACTGTGGGTGGTCCTCCTGTGACAAATACACGGCATATTGAGAAAATGAAAGCAGAATGAACATGCTATTAAAACGATAAACAGTTGATTTGGATATAATTGGAGTAAATTATATTTGTGTGATTTGTGACCCGTGAAAGACGTATAATTAGTAATCCATGTTTTTATTCTTATTGTGGGTCACTTTAACCATTACGATGGTCGTTCCTAGGACAGCAGGCCTAGATGCATTATTATTTACGAGACAACTTTTTAATAGTGTTTCCCAAACAAGCACGTATAGAGAGAACGTTCACTATCTCCATTCAAATCTTACTTTAACATTATAATTATTCCACAATAGACTACTGAAAAAGGATCATCTCCTAAAGAGATATTACCACCTATGACTGCAAATAGGCTATTACATACATTTACATTAACAAAATCACAGATTGCGCACATGTTGTCACACATCATGAAACACATTGAGGCAAAAATGACAGACAGTAACCTAGTCGTAAAATAGAACTCAATTGAACATGAAATTGATTTCAATATTATTAAACTAGTAAATAGGCCTGTGTATCTTTTAATTCAGTTATCTCGGTTTTCATATTAAGCAGCATTTTTATCCTTCACTTGTTTGTACCAATTGCAAATACTTTGTCACTTTGTATTTAGTCAACTTCGTTTTGAAGCAGTCACAGCCAGCCATATCTGGATAATGAAATGTTCTGTAAGTGACGTGGAAGGGCTAAAAGTGACGTGGAAGGGCTAAAAGTGACGTGGAAGGGCTAAAAGGCATCTAACTATGCGCTTTGGCTGCTCTAGGAATGGTCAGTATCACTCGTAGATGTGCAAAGGTATTTAAGAGCCACGTCACTAACGAAGGCTCTGGAAAACAACTCGGCTACAAAAGATACATCATAAGAAGGTTCTAATGATGATTTTAACGAGGCACAGTCTTCTTAGGATTGTAGCAGCCTGTGATACCGGAGGGTATCGACAGTGGTGCAGGCAATTGATCTCTTCATGTCCATGTGTTATAGTGAATATTTGACACGAAAATATATTGAATATAATATGTGATACAATACCTAAGATTCAATATGGCCACGGGGTGAACAGGGCCCGTTATCTACTTTTGACAGAGATAGCCCATAGGTCGATATAATATAAACTAAAACAACAATCTTACCCTTTCAGTGCATGATCAAAGTTATGTCAAAGTTGTGTGTGTGTGTGTGTGTGTGTGTGTGTGTGTGTGTGTGTGTGTGTGTGTGTGTGTGTGTGTGTGTGTGTGTGTGTGTGTGTGTGTGTGTGTGTGTGTGTGTGTGTGTGTGTGTGTGTGTGTGTGTGTGTGTGTGTGTGTGTGTGTGTGTGTGTGTGTGTGTGTGTGTGTGTGTGTGTGTGTGACAGCCTAAGTTTAGTGCGATTTTTGGCACCATGTTTAAAGTGAGCTTCTCCTCTACTGTCAAAACGGATTTGGTTTAATTCGTTTTCTGATGTTGCGCTATGACACAGAAACGGAATCGAAAGAAAATCATATGAAAGGTCTACTCCAAGGGCTTTCATTAACACGACGTCAACAAAAGGAGTGCAAGAGACTTCATAAAAGTATGACTATCATGTTTGCGTTCTCTTCAAAGGCTTAGGGTGAGCTGAAGGGGAAAGTGGAAGAGGGGAGTCAGCCCTCCCACCCTTTATCCCTAATAATCAACTGTCAAAAACACCCCATCGAGTAATTTAACCATTTGCACACAGATCTGGTAAATAAAAGAGGCTTCTTTACGCCCCCCTCTGCCTCGGAGCATGTGCTTGGCCAACTTCGAAATGGAATAATCGGTCTGTTTTCTGCACTGAGACGAGTCCTGTCCCGCTACCTCCTTTGTATCTGTCCGGAGACAACACAGACGACATGAAAGCGAACAACCGCGCGCCTTTTGAGAAGATCGCTTTTCAGAGGCAAATGTGTGTGGGTTGTCTCCGATAGAACCCCTCGCTGGGAGCCGCATTGAGCATGGGTCTTCAGTGACAACATCAACAAATGGGCAAAACGCCGGAATGATCCTGGATTAGGATCCTGATGAAAAACGCTGCTACAAATTAGTAACGAAACCCCAAGAGATCGTGGGTATCCATGTAGAACGTTCACATTCAATTACAGGCCTCCAAAACCCGATGTTCCTATTCATTTAGCCCGTTGTTACTTGCCAAAAAAGAGTCCATTATAAACGCCCTGAGAGCCACATAAGAGGAATGAATACATGCCCACTCTTCCAGAATATATCTCACAGCAAAATGTGGGAGTTCAGACATCGCAAATCTGGATTTTAGCGCTTGTTGGCTGTGGGCTACTTTTTGAAAATGTAAAATTGATAATAGAGAAGTAATAAATACTCCTATCGTTGCATGCACGATTTAACTGAGACTTAAACCCATGGCACTATTGCGTAAATGACAATGAACGCTCATAATCGTTTCAGAAAGCGGCTCGTAGTCGGACAATCAAAGACCTGCTTATAGCGTTCAAACTGGGCCTACTCATATAGATTGAAGTTTGACCTCGGAGCTAGATAAATACAAACGTAAGCATATTTTCTATTTCCTTGTGGGATTTTAGGCTTTGGAGTCTTAATGGGTATTCAAATGTTTGAGTAGACCTATGTGTGCAGGCATAGGGCCAATAAAACGTTACAATAAACAAGTTAACGAAAGTCTTTTTAAATTCACAAACATTTATTATTATTTTCATTACAACAAAAAATGACCTATGAACATTAAGTGTCTGTCTGTACACATAACAAACGTTTCACTGATTGATTTCAATGAAATAGACAGGAACGAAAGCACAACAGTTTAACAGGATGAGAGGTAATGCGCTTTACACCAAAACCACATATCTGTCCACTGACAACATGAAACACTATCCATACAAATTCACCACAACACCGGTGTTAAGAGAACGAGGGGTAGTGGGAAAGGGTTAGATTTGTTTAAATAACCCCCCTTGTCTCAATGTGCTTTCTAACAATTAAAACCTGAGTTTGCGTCTCGGTAGCCTATTAACAGTGCTTTATTTCACAACGCACACAATATATATAAAACAATATAAACCATAATAAAAATCTCAATTATAGCTCAGAAACAATTAATTCGTCCCCACAGTGAGATTACATGAAATTGAACTTGCGTTAAAATAGCTGGATCTTTGCTCACGATAGGTGAGGGCCTAGGCCAATGTAGGCCAACGAATACACTCAACATTGTCTTAGAATTTGTTTTCTGACTTCATCATGAATCTTCCATTTAGTGTATCCTATACATATTTTACAATCCATAAATATAGCCACCGTTTCACTTTCCTCTCTCAGATCTAAGAAACATAAGACGAAGAGCAACACTCTATTTCTCAATGAATGTTTATCCTACCTTCACATAAGACGAATAGAACCATAATGGATTAATTAGGATTTCTGCAAGTTTTGCTTTTGCTGCCAGTTTAGAAATGACACATGTTTAGATTTGTAGTTTTGCTGGAGAATGTCTGTGAGCCAGGCTGAAGCATTGCTTCCTGCGAGAGGTTCAAGTGGTTCGAAGCTGAGGCGAGTGCAGGGTTTAACATGGCCAGGATCTGAGCCTGACTGTGGCTGCCCGACTGTGCGCTGTACGGGGAGGCCACGGAGTTAGCTGCACCGATTATATTGTCTATAGAGAAAGAGGGCCGAATCGGAGTGTTAGTGTCCGTCTTGAGAGGCGCCAGGCCGGGCAAGGTCGGGCTTAGTTGAGGGTAGAATGGCTTTCGTAAATCAGCCCCTAATAGAGAGGGCAGGGGATGTGGCGTGGGGAATATTGAGGCTGGCGAGGGGAATCCACAAGATGTATTCTGGAAAGGGAAAGCGCCTGCTGGGAGGTGCGGATGATAGGGGTTATGTGCATGGAAGTTCTGCAGCTGGAGTCCGTAGTTGTACCCATAAGGGCCGTATCCAAACCCGGGCAGGAACCCCCCGGCGTCCCTCAGGATTTCATTGGCTTGGTGCCTCTTGAAGCGCTTCCTCCTGCGTAAAAAACTCCCGTTGTCGAACATGTCTGCGGACTCCGGGTCGAGGGTCCAGTAGTTGCCTTTTCCGGGGTTGCCAGGCTCACGTGGGATTTTGACAAAGCAGTCATTGAGAGAAAGATTGTGACGAATGGAGTTTTGCCAAGCGGGGAATTTCTCCCGATAATACGGGAACCTGTTGCTAATAAACTCACAGATCTCGCTGAGAGTGAGACGTTTCTTGGGACTCTGGAGGATAGACATGGTTATCAGGGCTATGTAGGAGTACGGGGGCTTGACTAGAGCGTTCTTACCAGGCTTATCACCTATCATGGCCCCTGAATCTATACCAACTCCAACCTGGTCAACCGGACACTCGGAGCTGCTGAGGCTGGGGGAGGAACCCCTCTCCCCCGCGTTCTGAGACAAATTATCGTCCGAGTCATTGTCCAGGAAATCGTGATGAAGGTATTTCCCATCCTTGCCAACCGAGATGTCTCCCCCAACCACATCTATGTCCACATCTTCAGACAAAGCAGAGTTGTCGGACATATCCGTACCTAGAGTCATCCTTGGAGAGACTGGTTATCTTCCTTCCTCTCGTTCCGTACCGAGTCTTTTCAGCTCCCAAGCTGGGTGTACTCAGTCCGTGCGTAAAGCACTCAACCGCTCTTCAGAGGACCAAAGCGAACTCCCGTTTACTTCTCCACGCTGCATAGAAACATTAGTGGAATCTAGAAGAGATCAAGACTACGCTTGGATCCAATTGTAACGCCACTCCAACCAGTTGGTATGGAGGCTGTGGTGTCTTTCACCGAGGATGAAACTCTTCTGAATTCAAGCGCAGGAAAACAAAACTGGAATGGAAAATTCAGCCAAGCTATTTACTTGAAGACCACTACAAGCATTTATACAATAATAATGTTTCTTCCTTGCACTCATTTGTGTTTTAGGTCGTTAGTTTACTGTTGCATATATCTGTATGATTATCTTTACCCACAGGCACGAAGCAAGTATCCTGCGTGAGCTTCATACTATTCCCATTCATAGCTCTCAAAAGCTATTTATTCAGCCGTCCCAATCACGTGGTCACGGTGTCACTGTTACCAGGAATTGAAGGAAGGGGGAAAGGGAAGGGAAGACGGACAACGGGAGGAGATGGTGAGTGCACTACTTTACACCTTCTCTTGGGTTAACGATACTCCAATACACACACATCTTCTAAATATGGATTATCATCAAAAGTATTGGTTTTATGTTGTTGGAATGAATTGTAGCTATATCAAAAGACAAACAGGATGGACGTGTCCATAGTATCAGGGATATTGAAACCTCATAGGGTTCAATTCTTAAGAATCG
The DNA here is from genome assembly GCF_021184085.1 of Oncorhynchus gorbuscha. NCBI lineage: Eukaryota > Metazoa > Chordata > Actinopteri > Salmoniformes > Salmonidae > Oncorhynchus > Oncorhynchus gorbuscha. Next base: position 23,378,991 of record NC_060178.1, on the reverse strand, counting down.
GAGTTAGTTGATTGGATAATAAATAGTCTACATAACACAGCCCAGGTCCAATACCAGACAATTTGCATATTTATGAAGAATGATTTCAAGGCTAAAACATCTTCGTGTATTTGTTTGTTAGTCAGTGAATTAATTCAGTTGTCACTTGAATCTGATTTACAACATGATTCCAATTATGGCCTACTCAATTTCAAAATGCGTTGTAAAATATCCAAAATATTTCGTTATCCAATTTGAAATTATGCACGCTCTCATACCCTTCTAAACAAAACAAAAATATTGCAATACAAATATCCACGATGGCTTTAAATCGATTTAAAAGTGCTCCAATAATTGCTTATTATCGTTGCGGTTAATTAAATAAGTGGTTATTTTGTTTTCTATGACGTTATGCGTTTGGGTCTAATATTATCCCATATTATTGGCCTACCATTTTGACTTTGATTACCACATATGTTATTAACCATTGATAATACACAGTCATTGACAATACACAGTCATTGTAATACAATTGAAAAACGATATTATTAACTGTACATTTTACAATATTGAAACCCTAATTCAGCCAAATCACGACATATGTTATAAACAGTATAATTGTGTTATTAAACTGCACAAATATGTTATTATTAGAATGTATTATTTTATATTAGCCTATTATTATTAATCATATTGTTATTACTATTATTATTGAGTCCATTGGGTTTAAACAAACTTCTGTCCTCTCAGAGTTAAGGAGAATAGAAGCCAACAGGAAACTGTTATCGAAAGGGAGATATATATAGAGAGAGAATACAGATATATATCCTGATTATTCATTTGAAACATGGAGCTGATATAGTAATTCACATCCGAAACTGACAGGTAAATAATATATAACTCCACAGTGCAAGTTTAACAATTGAAAGCAATGTTTTTCAGAATTGAGACTACGGGGTCATTTTTCCATGGAAAGGATCCTTCGTGAATGATAAAATAAGATAATTAGGCTACTACTGTGTAATAATAATGATAGGCCTAATTATACGACAAACAATAACAAGGTTCAATAATAATATGCCCTGTCATTATTTATTTTTCAGAGGAGAAAGGCAACACTAGCTAAGGAATTCCATGAGCATGTCCTCCATTAATTCTCCGATCACTTCTCACGGGTTTTATGTTTAACTTGTCAAAAGTCATTACATTATCCATCTACATTTTCTACATCATTCACATATAGACAAACACATATGCGCCTGCAACCTGCTCTAATTCGTCTTCGTCAGAGTACGCTATGTATGCTATGGGCAGAACAGATGATGGGTCTGTGTGTTTCATGACAGCAGGGGAGCAGCGCTAGCATTACAATTCATTATGTTGCAGAAACATGGCGTTATTGTAATACACATCAGCACCTCATCCGTCTCTGTACAGGACCATCAGCTAACAGGGCCCTTCATGTTAACACAGGCTTCTCCTGCCCAAAACATCACAGCAACTTCATTGGCAACGTTTGTGTGGGTTAACATGGCTTTTTTTTTTTAAATATATAATATTCAATTCAAATTCAAATATTTCAACGAACCTTTCAGGATTTTCCCTATACAGGCCCAAATATCATGAAAAAAGGGGGAAATAGATTTTAGGCGATCCGCACCTGCAAAAGCAAGTTATCGCACAGCAATGATAAACTACATTTCATTTACCTGAATTCGAATAAAACATATCGTCAATTCATGCCAACTCAATTGAATTCATTTTACATCTGATGCATGACTCTCGAGTTCAGGAGGTGGAGAGCGGTTGAAGGTATAGCCTAGCCTAACCGTGCGGAAGTGAAAGTGTCCGGAGTCGACCATGAGGTCCTCTCAATTGTAATTTATCGAAACACAGTCACTCAGTCAGCAAGTCCGTCACAGACCCCAATCCCAATCCTTCCCAGCCCAGGGCAGAGCAGGTCGAGCCCGCCCGTCAACTGGTAGAGGTTGCATTGCTCACATCGCTGAACCAGACAGCTGCATGGGAGAAAGGCCAAATCTCAATTCACAATTGTTCTCTCAAGAAGCTAGACGCTATCTCGCCATCTTAGACTTGAGTTGATTTGGCGAGAAATAACATTATGTAGCCTTTGCCTATTATTCAGGGTTTGGGAGTAACTGATTACATGTAATCTGGTTACAAAAAACTGTAACTGTAATCAGTAACGTTAACAGCAAAAATATTGTAATCAGATAACAGATAACCTACTTTTAAAAAACTAGATGATTACCTCTTGGATTACTTAAAAAAAATTGAAAGGATGTTTGAGGAAAAAAAATACATAAATGACACCTTTCTGTTTTCTCAATGACATTCCATTCAGCATTGAAAAAAGGCACAAGTTTAAGTTTGTTCCAGCTGAGCAAGTCTGACCACAAGTCAGAGACCACTATGATGACACAGCAAATACATTTGATGGATCCTTTTGGTCTTCTTCTAAAACTTCTAAAAGTAATCAGATTACATTAATGACTTTTGGTCATCCAAAATTACATTACTGATTACAATTTTGGACAGGTAACTAGTAACTGTAAGGCTTACATTTAGAAAGTAACCTACCGAACCCTGCCATTGATTATAGATACACAATTACAATTGATCATCTTCCAAACCAAGACATAGATTTTGGCAATCTCATGGGTCTGCATTTCCGCCAGACCCAAAAACAAAAACACTGACAAGAACGAATGACTTAGGAGGCATGTAATAAGCCTAGGGCCATTTTAAAATCACTCGAAGAAACAAACTAGTCTGTAATGGCCTGTAGCATTTGGACTGCCAACTTCAAAATAGTGGTTTGTGCAGCCTTTATAATGGTGGAATTGGTAGCCTAAATGTTTTTTATTATTGCTTCAAAATATTAAATTTTCCTCAAGGGATGAGAACATATTTTACTTTTTTGCTTTTACTTCCATCCATATTGGACTTTGGACCGGAAACATGTCAAGCTCAACAACATTACCATTACATTATCATACGTTATTTTTCCTTTTTAGGCTACTCTGTTTTTCAGTTTGTGACTTATTTGTATTGCATGACACCTAGTGGACAAACTGTAGAATCCGTCACCAATTCCAATCCAAAAATCACTCCGGACAAACCTTTGATAGAGACCGCCAGGTGTCGCTCCAACTACGGGTAAATTATAATCTATTAGGCCGCAGACCAATGATGTACAGACTCGCCAGAGGTACCGTTCGACAGCTAGAATAGCAAAGGTGCATGGATTCAATTACAAATACATTTATGTATGTTAGGGCGGCAGGGTAGCCTAGTGGCTAGAGCGTTGGACTAGTAACCGGAAGGTTGCGAGTTCAAACCCTCGGGCTGACAAGGTACAAATCTGTCGTTCTGCCCCTGAACAGTCAGTTAACCCACTGTTCCTAGGCCGTCATTGAAAATGAGAATTTGTTCTTAACTGACTTGCCTGTTTAAATAAAGGTAAAAAAACATTTTAAAAAATGTCCTAGATAGGCCCTATAACTCAAATATGCCTATCTACCATTAGCCTACAGGTGAGCCAATATGGTCATGTAAAAGACATCATATTGTAAAAAATCGAATTAAATCCAATTGTATTCGTCATGTACACAGGTAAAGGTGCAGCGAAATGCTTTGTGTGCCAGCTCCCTCAACAATCCAGTTAGATTTGGCTACATTATAGAACAAAAATCTACATAAACTGACAATAACAGTAACACTATATTATTGGCCTACGATCTTCTTGGTCAAGTCTGAAACGTGTCTGAAACGTGTGCGTAAACATGGATACATGATGATAGAACTACAAAAATGATGATGTGACATTAATTCAAATAGCTGTAAAGCATGACGTTTCTGTCCTACTATAACAACCCATACAAATGATCTTACAAGTCATGCAAATACAATACTGCCTACTTCCCTAGAAGTTTGTAATAAAACAAAAGGTTGAATTATGAGACAGTTTCTAGGCCTAATTCAACACGATACATTTGGCCCACGATTCCTGATTTGGTCATTTTTATTTACACGCAGGAAACGAATTATATCAACACCATTAACGAAGTTATAAAGTAAGTATGTAGCCTATATTTCAGAATAAATGTGGAAATTCCCTTGCAGGCCTATATCTGAAATATTAATAGAAAATATTTTGGGGGGGGGTAATTTAATTGTCTAGGCTATTGGGTACACAGGAAAAACCAATATGGTTTATGGGAATTGGACTTAAAGTATTATAATGTGCAATCAAATATTCATTTAAAGTAGGCCTAATTTAAACCAGAGGAGTACGTGCAGATCATAGGCATATTCAGTTCAACAGATACAAGGAACAAGACCATGCTAATCAAAAAATGTATTTATTACACAAACCAAAAAGTGTAAATAGCAATGTAGGCCTATTCAACATAATTAACAAACAAATACACTATTTACTTTTCACAAAATAGAACAGTATATGTGGCTAATGATATTGTTTATGAAGTCTACTTTCTGACAGGTGACAATGACTGGAATTGTTCTCGGACAAAAAAAGTACACGCAGATAGGCTACAAAACATCTTAAGAACACATTCATATTAATTTAATAAGACACGTAAGGTAAACGAACCAAAAGCACTGAGAAATGAACACAACTATAATGGAATGTATTTTGGCATTTCAAACAAAGAAGAGGTGTCACACCTATTTCAAAAGGAATGTATTTTGAGGCTCTTGTTGTTTGTCTCTATAAAAATCAGTTTCTCACATATACCGATCTAGTCCTGACGCAAAGTTGGCTTGCCTCATGTAAGAGTTGTTGTAAGAGTTCATTGGGCTGGAGAGACCCAATAGTTGCTCAGTGTGTTCGGCGCAAGACCCCGAGCGCACGGTTGGTAGAGACATCCGGTTCCCGGTGCAGTACACCTGAGAAGTACCTGGAGAGAAACTGGATTGCGTCATGGAAGGCAGGTGGGGAGGAGATGCTGAGGAAGAGTATGGATAACCAGGTGCCAGGTTTGATGACAGTCCTCCACCGCCTCTGCCCAGTGAATTCCCTGAGGGATTGACAGTCTGCATCTGGAAGCAATTGGAGGGGTCAGTGCCAGTGAGGGAGCAGCTAGCTGACATGGTGCCCAGGTCTCCACCGCCTAACCCCAGGGGGTTGAGCTCTCCTCCCTGCATCACCGACTCCTGGCTGATGATGTTGTCGATGCTGAACATTCTTGGCTGCCCTTGACTGACCCCGGCAGAGGTCTGATAATGATGCAGCATCCCCGGGTGGGGGGAAGCTGCCAGCTGTGATCCGTAACCCGATCCTATTCCTGGGTACAGGGTGTTGGGGTATGCCGGTCTGCCCATGGAGGTCGAGGTGAACGCGCTAGAGCTCTGCAAATAACCAGGATACGTGCTTACGTCAGTGCGCTTGAATCTTTTCCTCCTTCGCAGAAAACTCCCGTTGTCGAACATGTCTTCAGCGGCGGGGTCCAAAGTCCAATAGTTTCCCTTACCAGGCCTTCCAGGTTCCCGGGGAATCTTGACAAAGCAGTCGTTGAGGGTGAGGTTGTGGCGGATGGAGTTTTGCCACTTCTTTGAGTTCTCTCGATAAAAGGGAAAACGTTCCATGATGAATTTATAAATACCACCAAGTGTGAGTTTTCTCTCGGGGGAGTTGGCGATGGCCATGGCTATGAGAGCGATGTAACTGTAGGGTGGTTTCCCTCTCTGAACGGGCCTCTTCCTCCGTCGACTCCCCGTGGGCATGAGCTCCTCGGTTTGACCCAGAGCAGCTCCCTCCTCTCGGTCCGTGTTCGGACTAGGTCCCCGGGGCTCAGACTTGATCAGAACCCCGTCCTTCGTCCGGGCCGGCAGCTTCAGTGGTGGTGGCGGTATCGGGGAGTCCAGACTCACGTTAGGCAACATGACCAGCGGGCTGGCCGCATCGTCTGGCGACTGCTGGGACTCAGCAGTCATGTTACACATGCCCGAAAAGTAAGAGAAATTTGCAAGATTCATAAAAAAATTATGTTTAATGTATGCTTGAAATGTAAAAAAAAGTAATATTCAAATTGCCTCTGAAAAAAATGCAGGCACCATAAAGTGAGAGGGATATCTGCTATTGTTTTGCACAGAGACGGTGCGTGCGTTTTGGGTCCCTCCCTATGTTAATTTGAACCCTGTCCACCTCGCCGCCAGTGAGCATTCTCTCTTGCCAGGTGAGTGGCGTGGACAGTTTTATAAACCAGGGGTCGAGTGACGACACTGGCGATAGAAAAAGGGGGGGGGGGGTACTGCCCCCTGACAGAACATGATTTTCACATACCGGTATATCTACTTTACTAAATTATATGTAAGGATGTTGCACTGTAACTCTGGGATAAATAACGTGATGATACTTGACCATTTAATTCCCAGAGTAGGATGAAGTTTGCCTCTTATTTTATAGATATGCCCACATCCTCGTTCTTTTTCTTGTGGCCTATGTCAGTTACATTAAAACAGCTAAAACACATTTTTTTATGACATATTCTGAAGTTGGAACGCATATAGGCAACATTACATTCAAATAACCGATCAAACATGTTAGACGCTACTAAAATATTTAAATACCGGGTGACTGTAAAACGTTGTGATTGTGTTAAATTGACATAAGCACACACAGTCCGTTTAAGTGCTCCAATCACAAGTTATTATGTGAGTGATAAGTGAAGGACCAGGGAGCCCTCCCCCCTCTCTGTTCTCTCCGTGTGTCTGAGTCGCTGTGGGTTTGCTCTGGACTGCAGTGTATATCTAGGCCAGAAACAACATGGACAGAGCTGCTCTATGGGATTCCAAACCCAACGCTCAATCCACCAATTGAAAAATAATAACAATCCATTAAAAACAAGCAATTGAGCTGTGAAAGCTTTTGGGGAAGAAAAGAAAAATATCCTTCTATTTCATTAGGATGTTTGGAAATTGATAATGAAACTTTACTCAAAGCAGAGGGGAGGGTAATGTTTTGGGACATTGTAATAAGGAACAGCATATTGCACAAAGTCACCATACAGGCAAGCTATTAAAACACTATCACATGATAGCACTCCTAGTGGATTCTTTTGTCAAATTGGGGGTGTTACATTAATAACCCAATAAAAGACACAGAAGATAATGTACCAAGACAAATATTTTTGATATACGTTTTCAACATAAAAATCATCTTAAATAGCTTCAATGGCTTTATTTAAAAAACTATTTGAATTGCATCAAATGGAGGACATACATTTTGCCAGTGAAAATAATATTCTAAAGGTTTGTTAATCTGAGTGTGACAGTGTTAGTAGGTGTGTGCATGCGTGTGTGTGTGAGAGAGAGAGAGGCTAAGAGAGAGGGGGGGCAGTCAGTGTGTGTGTGAACGAGGGGCAGCGAGACACTGTGTTCAAAGCAAAGGTTAAACCAACAGGGCTCTCTCACAGGCTGATATGAAAGAAATGGTGTAATGAATCAAACCAAGTCATAAACCATAAACGCCCTCCCTTCTCCACTTCTCCACTTCTCCACTTCTCCACTCCCCACTAAGCATTCCCAACACAAAGTCATAAACCATAAACGCCCTCCCTTCTCCACTTCTCCACTCCCCACTAAGCATTCCCAACACAAAGTCCCCCCCCCCAGCACCCACCCCTCCCACAGCTCAGACTCACTAAGCCCAGCTAGCCACTCTCAGCCAGTGGCTAACAGCTTCAGACAGGCGTGGGAGCAGGGGTGAATCCAAGCAGGATCTGCCCCCAGAGCTGCCAGGTCAGGCAGGACAAACAGAGGCTATGGCCAGGAAACAGCCCCTCTGCCCTGGGGCCTACGGCCTCACTGTAATCCCTGTACCCTCCCATCTCCCAGTGCTCACACACACACACATGCACACACGGACACACAGACACACACACACACACACACAAATATACACACACACACACACACACACACACACACACACACACACACACACACACACACACACACACACACACACACACACACACACACACACACACACACACACACACACACACACACACACACACACACACACACACACAATCTTATTTTCCTTAACCCTAACCTTAACCCCTAACCGTAATCCTAACCCTAAACCTAACCCATAACCATAATCCTTAACCTAACCCTAAACCTAACCCCTAACCATAATCCTAAACCTAACCCTAAACCTAACCCCTAACCATAATCCTAAACCTAACCCCTAAACTGTGTAAGATGCCATCTTTCGGATGGGACATTAAATGAGCGTCCTGATTCTCTGTGATCACTAGAGATCCCATGGCACTTATCATAAGAGTAGGGGTGTTAACCACGGTGTCCTGGCTAAATTCCCAATCTGGCCCTCATACCATCATAGCCACCTAATAATCCCCAGCATCCAAGTGGCTCATTCATCTCCCCTCCTCTCCCCTGTAACTATTCTCCAGGTCATTGCTGTAAATGAGAATGTGTTCTCAGTCAACATACCTGGTAAAATAATGGTAAAATCAAAAAATACAAGCTTAAAATAGCCCTTGTCCTCATGGGGATGTGAGAAATGTTCCCACAAGGGATAAATGTCCTTGTTTTAATATCCTTGTGGGGACATTTTGGGATTTCTGGTCCCTACGAGGATAGAAGAACAAGCCAAGACCACACACACAGTCTGCCCCTTCACCAACACATTGCACCAGTGCACTCCAGGCACTGTGAGGGAGCAACACATGTATGGTATATGCAACATGCAAGTGTTTATCTAAATTTAATGATTCAATTGGTCACTAATTTACAATATGACACATTAACATGAATATTGGTAGTTCTGTTAAGAAACCTTTGAGATGCTGTTTATAATTCATGTACAGCTAAGAAGAATTCAAGGTGTCAGATATCTCCACGCATGTCTGAATACCATTTTGAAGTTCTTACTACATCAACTCACAGACTCCACAGAGACATTTAGAATTTTCACAGCTAGAAAGAGAATAATAATCTCTCCTCTGTTTCTCTCTCTGTGGGTACATGTTTAGCATCACCACATCTGTCTCTCTTCCTCTCTTTGGAAGAAAAAGAGAAAAAGAAGAAAGGGAAAGAGAGAAAGAGGTCAGGAGGGAAGGAGTGAAAGAGAGAAAAGGGGAAAGAGGGAAAGCGAGAAAGAGGTCAGGAGGTCAGGAGGGAAGGAGTGAAAGAGAGAGAGAGAAAAGGGGAAAGAGGGAAAGAGAGAAAAAGGGAAAGAGGGAAAGAGAGAAAAGGGAAAGAGAGAAAGAGAAAAAAGGGAAAGAGAGAAAAAGGGAAAGAGGGAAAGAGAAAAGGGAAAGAGAGAAAAAGGGAAAGAAGGAAAGAGAGAAAAGGGAAAGAGAGAAAGAGAAAAGGGAAAGAGAGAAAAAGGGAAAGAGGGAAAGAGAGAAAAGGGAAAGAGAGAAAGAGAAAAGGGAAAGAGAGAAAAAGGGAAAGAGGGAAAGAGAGAAAAGGGAAAGAGAGAAAGAGAAAAGGGAAAGAGAGAAAAAGGGAAAGAGGGAAAGAGAGAAAAAGGGAAAGAAGGAAAGAGAGAAAAGTGAAAGAGAGAAAGAGAAAAAAGGGAAAGAGAGAAAAAGGGAAAGAGGGAAAGAGAGAAAAAGGGAAAGAAGGAAAGAGAGAAAGAGAGAAAAAGGGAAAGAGGGAAAGAGAGAAAAAGGGAAAGAGGGAAAGAGAGAAAAAGGGAAAGAAGGAAAGAGAGAAAGAGGGAGAGGGAAAGAGAGAAAGAGGGAGAGGGAAAGAGAGAAAGAGAGAAAAAGGGAGAGGGAAAGATAGAAAGAGAGAAAAAGGGAGAGGGAAAGATAGAAAGAGAGAAAAGGGAAAGAGAGAAAAAGGGAAAGAGGGAAAGAGAGAAAAAGGGAAAGAAGGAAAGAGAGAAAGAGGGAGAGGGAAAGAGAGAAAGAGAGAAAGAGAGAAAAAGGGAGAGGGAAAGATAGAAAGAGAGAAAAAGGGAGAGGGAAAGATAGAAAGAGAGAAAAGGGGAGAGGGAAAGAGAGAAAGAGAGAAAAAGGGAGAGGGAAAGATAGAAAGAGAGAAAAGGGGAGAGGGAAAGATAGAAAGAGAGAAAAGGGGAGAGGGAAAGAGAGAAAGAGAGAAAAAGGGAGAGGGAGAAAAAGGGAAAGAAGGAAAGAGCGAAAAAGGGAAAGAGAGAAAGAGAGAAAAGGGGAAAGGGGGAAAGAGAGAAAAAGGGAAAGAGGGAAAGAGGGAAAGAGGGAAAGAGAGAAAGAGGGAAAGAGTGAAAAAGGGAAAGAGGGAAAGAGAGAAAGAGGGAAAGAGTGAAAAAGGGAAAGAGGGAAAGAGAGAAAAAGGGAATGAGGGAAAAAGGGAAAGAGGGAAAGAGAGAAAAAGGGAATGAGGGAAAAAGGGAAAGAGGGAAAGAGTGAAAAAGGGAAAGAGGGAAAGCGAGAAAGAGGTCAGGAGGTCAGGAGGGAAGGAGTGAAAGAGAGAAAGAGAGAAAAGGGGAAAGGGGGAAAGAGAGAAAAGGGGAAAGAGGGAAAGAGAGAAAAGGGAAGAGAGAAAAAGGGAAAGAGAGAAAAAGGGAAAGAGAGAGTTGCTGAGTAAACACTTAGAACCCATTCATTCGCAAAGTGGCTCCAGGGGTGGAGGGGGGTAAGCATGAGAAAAATAGGGGGAATGAAAGTGGGACAGAGAGAAAGAGAGAGAAACGCGCTAGAGAGAACTCTACCCTTTTCTTGCCCAAGCTAATCAAGTACGGGCCAGGGCTCCTGAAAACACAGGGATTATCAGAGTACTGGGGCTCTATTGGGCCGGCTAGGCCCTGCTCGCTCCTGCACTGCACGCCTCACTGCCCTGCTATAGCACCGCATATGGTTCTCACACACACACACACACACACACACACACACACACACACACACACACACACACACACACACACACACACACACACACACACACACACACACACACACACACACACACACACACACACACACACACACACACACACACACACACACACACACACACACACACACACACACACACACACACCCTCTCACTTTAACACACATACATTGTGGAGATCAGGCACCAAAATAACTGAATATACAGAGTGCACACAGAGTCAGAAAGTGAGACAAAGGACTTGTTCTGTTACTCAACTTCACTGTTACTGCCTCAGCGCCAAGTCCAACGGCTAAAGAACTGGGTTATTTGGGGTCATAGGTAATATAGAAATCAAACAAATGCTAACAAAGATTATGAAGCCTCTATGAAACCTATGATGTACTGAAATGTAATTCCACTGTTAACTCTTTTTATAATGGCCACAGCAGCTCTCACTGGTTTATTCGACTTTGTCCCCTAGGTCTCTGTCAGGTCAGGAAACCCTCTGTAACAGGTATGAGCAACACACCCTGCAGCGCTGCGCTCATGCCTCAGGAATGAACTACTGACACCAAAAAGGAGATGTGACGTCCTGTTTTCAGATACGCAGAGCAGTTCAACAATCAGGTGACGAGGTGGAAGATGTTGAGACGCCAGGATTACTGAAGCACTGGCCCTGTTGGCCATGTTTTACTTTATAATGCTTTTGGGTCTTTCTCACTCTCCCTTTCCTACCTATAAAGCCTAGCTAGTTAGCAAGCAATACAAGCAATAACAGATGATGTGTTTTAGTGTTGTCATTGTTTCCAATTCTGAGTGGAGCATATGTAGGCCTAATTTGACTTACCAACCGTGGCCCCAGCTCTTCATTACTTATCCATTTACCTTATAACCCTTCATCCTCTCATTTCATTTGGTCTGAAAGGAAATACGGTTTCAATTGGCATAACATAAAATAATGACTGTGTTTTTGTGGACTATATCAAAGCTAAATACACACCTTGTCGAGTGAACAGTTCTTTCCCAGTCAAATCAATCTCCTGGCAGGATTGGAGAGCTAGTGATAGGCCCACCACTCACAGGCTACATGCTCCCACCATCACAGGCAACATATTCCTACCACTCACAGGCAACATACTCCCACCACTCACAGGCAACATACTCCCACCACTCACAGGCAACATACTCCCACCACTCACAGGCTACATGTTCCTACCACTCACAGGCAACATGCTCCCACCACTCACAGGCAACATACTCCTACCACTCACAGGCAACATACTCCCACCACTCACAGGCAACATACTCCCACCACTCACAGGCAACATACTCCCACCACTCACAGGCAACATACTCCCACCACTCACAGGCTACATGCTCCTACCACTCACAGGCAACATGCTCCCACCACTCACAGGCAACATACTCCCACCACTCACAGGCAACATACTCCCACCACTCACAGGCAACATACTCCCACCACTCACAGGCAACATGCTCCCACCACTCACAGGCAACATACTCCTACCACTCACAGGCAACATACTCCCACCACTCACAGGCAACATACTCCCACCACTCACAGGCAACATACTCCCACCACTCACAGGCAACATGCCCCTACCACTCACAGGCAACATGCTCCCACCACTCACAGGCAACATACTCCCACCACTCACAGGCAACATGTTCCTACCACTCACAGGCAACATGCTCCCACCATCACAGGCAACATGCTCCCACCACTCACAGGCAACATACTCCCACTACTCACAGGCAACATGCTCCCACCATCACAGGCAACATATTCCTACCACTCACAGGCAACATGCTCCCACCACTCACAGGCAACATGCTCCCACCATCACAGGCAACATATTCCTACCACTCACAGGCAACATACTCCCACCACTCACAGGCAACATACTCCCACCACTCACAGGCAACATACTCCCACCACTCACAGGCAACATACTCCCACCACTCACAGGCAACATGTTCCTACCACTCACAGGCAACATGCTCCCACCACTCACAGGCAACATACTCCCACCACTCACAGGCAACATACTCCCACCACTCACAGGCAACATACTCCCACCACTCACAGGCAACATGTTCCTACCACTCACAGGCAACATGTTCCCACCATCAAAGGCAACATGTTCCTACCACTCACAGGCAACATGTTCCTACCACTCACAGGCAACATGTTCCTACCACTCACAAGCAACATGCTCCCACCATCACAGGCAACATGCTCCCACCATCAAAGGCAACATGTTCCTTCCTACCACTCACAGGCAACATACTCCTACCACTCACATTCAACATGTTCCTACCACTCACAGGCAACATGCTCCCACGACTCACAGGAAACATGCTCCCACCACTCACAGGCAACATACTCCCACCACTCACAGGCAACATACTCCCACCACTCACAGGCAACATGCTCCCACCATCACAGGCAACATGCTCCCACGACTCACAGGCAACATGCTCCCACGACTCACAGGCAACATGCTCCTACCACTTACAGTCAACATACTCCCACCACTCACAGGCAACATGCCCCTACCACTCACAGGCAACATGCTCCCACCATCACAGGCAACATGCCCCCACCATAACAGGCAACATGCTCCCACCATCACAGGCAACATGCTCCCACCATCACAGGCAACATGCTCCCACCATCACAGGCAACATGCTCCTACCACTCACAGGCAACATACTCCCACCACTCACAGGCAACATGCTCCCACCACTCACAGGCAACATGCTCCCACCATCACAGGCAACATGCTCCCACCACTCACAGGCAACATGCTCCCACCACTCACAGGCAACATGCTCCCACCATCACAAGCAACATGCTCCCACCATCACAGGCAACATGCTCCCACCACTCACAGGCAACATACTCCCACCACTCACAGGCAACATGCTCCCACCATCACAGGCAACATGCTCCCACCATCACAGGCAACATGCTCCCACCATCACAGGCAACATGCTCCCACCATCACAGGCAACATGCTCCCACCACTCACAGGCAACATGCTCCCACCACTCACAGGCAACATGCTCCCACCACTCACAGGCAACATGCTCCCAACACTCACAGGCAACATGCTCCTACCACTCACAGGCAACATGCTCCCACCATCACAGGCAACATGCTCCCACATACCATCTTTGAAATAAGCAGGTGGCAATAGCCGAAGAGCATGTTTGCAAAGTAGGCTATTGCTACCTCCCTACTTGGCCTACTTTGCAATTAAGTACTTAAGGCATACTAAATGGAATATATTATTATTATTATATTATTTGTTTGCATATTTATTTGTTACATGTCACAAACCTCTACCGCAAAATTGTGTGCTGTTTACATTAGGCCATGAGCCAGACCCCCACATTTGGGCTGTCGGGCTCACCAATGTCTCATAATGACTTTCTTCAAGGTCTATGACCCTAGAGTTGGAAATGTGTGATAACAGTGCAGCAATGACAGCTTTCTCTGTGTTATCACTCTTTCTTTCATCCCTCCATCACATTTATTTTCCCATAGGGATTTTACCCCATGACAATGTCAGTATTCAACAAGTCATTGCTCACATATACCCTTTAATCATATATCATTGGAAAGCTTAGATTCACAACTATCCATCAGGCACCTTTTCGGAATGTTCAGGTCAACAGAAGTTTGAACGTTGACCTCTAGGTTACATATCAAAATGACCTGTATAAATTGCTTTGAAAAAGGAAACCCTGATTGATTTGTAACTATTTGTGCCATTGACATTAGAATGCTGGAAGCTTAGCCATAGAATTCCATCTAGTGGTGTAGCTTTGTTTTGGAAACGGAACTCTGATGATACCGGCAGCACATTACAGACACACACAGCTAGAACAGGGTTTAAAAAAAGATTTGTAGATAGAGGAGCGTCACAAGATCCAAGCATTAACCCCACAACCACCAACCAACTTAATGGACCAAATCCACATGACCATACCTGTATGAAATATAATTGTAGTGTGCCCAATAATATCTTAACATGTTCATAGTGATGTAGAATACACAACCAAACAAGACAGGTGTGCCGAGTATATAAATATGTTAAATTATTCACAGAATTGTGTTAAGAATGTGCCACAAAAAAAACTGTCCCGAATCAATGATTTTTGAATATGTTATGATCATTAATTGGAGATCATTTTGATATGTACTCTAGAGGTCAAATGTCAAAGTTCTGTTGACCTGAGCATTCCAAAAATGATGTATGATTAAAGGGTATATGTGAGTGTTATGGAATAGGTTAGGTGGGTCAGGTGTTAGGAGAATGATTAGACACTACCACTACCACTTCTATACTCCATCCCCTGGGGGCAGCAGCAACCGGTTGGGATGATGTGCTCTGCCAGGAAGCCTTGATAATTACTCAGGTATGGGCAACCAGGATGATTATCAGTCCGGGAGAGATAGGAGGCCAGAAGCTTCTCAGCCAGCCTTTGCTTGTTTCCTTGTGTTAGTTAAGCCTCTTTAGTTGGTCATGCCTTAGTTTTGTTTTTTGCATGTATTTATTTTGTCACCATTAATATAAAAATAATCTGCTTGGACTGGCAAACCAAGAGGTCAAGACGGAGCTGACCCAGAACTCGGAATGTTTGCTGTCTCTTGAGTACAGATTCATATGTTAAATCAGGTTAACTAGGCCTAAGACCCCTAGACTTAGCGAGTGCAACAAAATCGGTAGGCTAGTTATTCGTTTGATAACATGAGCATTGTCATGGGGTAAAATGAATGTGATGGAGGGATGAGAGAAAGAGTGATAACACAGAGAAAGCTGTCATTGCTGCACTGTTATCACACATTTCCAACTCTAGGGTCATGGACCTTGAAGAAAACCATGATGAAACATTGTCACCCTAAGTGAGCCCAACTGACCCCCCTGCATGGACAAAATGTTTAGCTGATCATCTGGCGCCACAATACTTCCGGTATTTTGCACCTGTGACACGCCCTGCTTAGTTATTGCACACCCAGTAAGCGTTTGGAAAATTGGTCATGTGACATTGTTATTCTTATGATTCCTTTTATCTGTGACAGGATGAACTCTAAGGTTCAGTCATGAAGATCATCAATGTAATCAAGAAGTGCATTTACTTAGGTCTGTATGAAAATAGACTGATTTTGTCCACATATTAGGTTTTTCCTAATGTAGTCTACCCAATAACTAATAACTAATACCCAATAACTAATAATAATAATAATTTGATGGGTGCTTATATACAAATGTGTGAATTGGAAATGTGTTTTTTGTATATCCCAATTCTTCCTATGACAGCCTCGGAGAGTGGGGTCACGGCCAGGGTCTGCCATTATCAACGGTGACCCTGGAACAATTAGGCTCAAGGGCACATCGACAAATCTAATATGTCACCTTGTTGGCTCAGGGATTCAAACTATGGTCCCAACGCTCTAACTGCTAGCTATAGGCCTAATGCAGGCCTAGCTTATGTTATCACCCAAAGTTATTATCCATGTGAATAATGCATGTGCAAAATAACGTTTGTAAAAGTTTTTAAATAGAAAGTCTCCCATGCATTTCAACAGCCTTTCATGTGAAGGTCATGGAATAGCCAAAAAATAGTGATCTGATCTAGATTTAGAGTTTTTGGGAGACTGAATGTCCTGCAGAGCTCAGAGAATGATGTTGTAGACATTCCCTGAATACTCACTGTTTAAAGTTGATACTTCCATTGTTGGACCTCCAAATTAATTATATATACCCATTGATTCTTGAAGAATATAACTTCTAAATGCCTCATGAGCTTAGTTCAACTGTCGTAACCCATCATAACCCCAAATTCTAAGCTTGTTTTGCTCCAATGTTAGTGAACAATGTAAATGTAAAGCCTCAAAACATGGTTAAAACTATACTTTTGATTTAATGGATGGTCAGTCCTTGCATCCACAGCTCTGTATATGAATTTGAGAGTGGTTACATTTCTCCCATCCCCCAGCTTTTTACCCAAACAGAGGTGGGGTAATTGCTTTGTTATTTTTACAATAAGGACACTAGCTTTAACTTGGCACACACCAGCAAAGAAGGCCTAATAACTTAATGCTCTGAGCTCCTGTCTGACAGGGTGGGTCTCGTAGGCCTACCTACTATTCATAGGGCCACCAAGGAGAAAGACAAACAAGAGGATCATACTGCATCAGAGAGTTTCTGGGGGAAGAAGAAGAACAGGTTGTTTAGATCTTAAAATAAGATTTTCTCCTTTTCTGTGAGATGAAAAGTCCCCGAATATTTCTACAAGCTGTGATGGAGCTAAATAAGTCTGTGTGGAGCATTCCTGGGGGGGCTATGTGGCCCAGACTGGAGGAGGGTGAGTAGCGGCTTTTGGCAGGAGTGGAGGGGATGAGGTTTGGATCGGGTGGCTGGGTAGTCTTTGTGGGTGTGTGCGTGTGAATTTGTAGAGATGGGGAGGGGTTGTCGACTGAAGATCTATGAAAGTAGCCTAATCTACCTTTCAAATGTCAGAACACAAAGTTCTGAAGATGGGAGTTATCCCCCCCCCCCCCCCCCATTTGATCGAGAAATATTGTCCTGCGGAACTAAATTAGGTATCAGTGAGGTGACGCAGGCAGACACGACGTTAGACGTCAGAGTTTCAGAGGACAGAGGGGTGAGAGAGAATCACGCTCTGTGAGAGGGGACAAGGAGATCCTTTCAAAGTCTCCTCACCATCTCTTTTCATAGTGCTAGCTGTCAACAGGTGCTTCTCATTCGCTCCCTCTCTCTTCAACGCACTAGACTGAAATCCACTCTGTTCTCCACTCAAAAGGGGGTAACAACTAAGAGTTGCTCTATCATAACATACAATATTTCATGCATACAATTTATGACTTTATTTGTTTTTACTGAATATCCAAAGCATCTCAACACAAATGAAATCATTACATTGCATGGTTAACACTACAGTACAGATGTAGGAGCTTAATTTGAGCCCGTTTACTATCACAGGAAAATAATCCTCCAGCAACAAGAAATATGAATTATTATGTGGATTATAACTAATGGACATTTTTGTAGCAGTTGACAGGTTTTTCGTAAAGGAAAATCGAGTCTGAAATGCCAAAGTGGAAATTACAAACTTTTTAAAACCTCAAACACTATACACATTTTATCTTTCCATAATTGCAGGAAAGTTGTCCTGCAACAGGGTGATCAAATTAAGACCCTATATCTGTATATGGCAGTGCATCATACAAAAAGTATACACAAAGTTGTCTCCTGTCATTGCTACAGTATATTCCGCATGCAAATATATGTATTAAATCCAAGGCCTAATTGATTGAATGAGTGCTAATCTAGCCTACTGTTATCACCCTAGACATCAGCAGCAGCACTAGCTGTTCACCTCAAAGCACCTTTTGGCCCTGGCATTACCTGGTGATGACAAACAGACGGACAGACAGACAGTCCACCGGCAGACACCCAGCAGCCCTGATCCTTCATTCCCCAGAGAGAGCGAAGAGCAGTGATAAAACATGGCCTTTACACACACTTTACTCAGTCAGACAAGATAGGGAGAGCTACACACACAGACTCAGTCAGACAAGATAGGGAGAGCTACACACACAGACTCAGACAGACAAGATAGGGAGAGCTACACACACAGACTCAGTCAGACAAGATAGGGAGAGCTACACACACAGACTCAGACAGACAAGATAGGGAGAGCTACACACACAGACTCAGACAGACAAGATAGGGAGAGCTACACACACAGACTCAGTCAGACAAGATAGGGAGAGCTACACACACAGACTCAGACAGACAAGATAGGGAGAGCTACACACACAGACTCAGTCAGACAAGATAGGGAGAGCTACACACACAGACTCAGACAGACAAGATAGGGAGAGCTACACACACAGACTCAGTCAGACAAGATAGGGAGAGCTACACACGCAGACTCAGACAGACAAGATAGGGAGAGCTACACACACAGACTCAGTCAGACAAGATAGGGAGAGCTACACACACAGACTCAGACAGACAAGATAGGGAGAGCTACACACACAGACTCAGACAGACAAGATAGGGAGAGCTACACACACAGACTCAGTCAGACAAGATAGGGAGAGCTATACACACAGACTCAGACAGACAAGATAGGGAGAGCTACACACACAGACTCAGTCAGACAAGATAGGGAGAGCTACACACACAGACTCAGACAGACAAGATAGGGAGAGCTACACACACAGACTCAGACAGACAAGATAGGGAGAGCTACACACACAGACTCAGTCAGACAAGATAGGGAGAGCTATACACACAGACTCAGACAGACAAGATAGGGAGAGCTACACACACAGACTCAGACAGACAAGATAGGGAGAGCTACACACACAGACTCAGTCAGACAAGATAGGGAGAGCTACACACACAGACTCAGACAGACAAGATAGGGAGAGCTACACACAGACTCAGACAGACAAGATAGGGAGAGCTACACACACAGACTCAGACAGACAAGATAGGGAGAGCTACACACACAGACTCAGACAGACAAGATATGGAGAGCTACACACACAGACTCAGACAGACAAGATAGGGAGAGCTACACACACGTACATAAGAAATCACAATGTACAATCCCAGCCTACATATTTATGCTTGTGCAAACGCCCACAGGGTCACCCCACATGAGCAAGGAAAGGAGCGCACAAGCACGTGTGTGCTCGCAAACACACAGACAGACACACGCACACACACATACACACACTGAGGGCTCCAGTCCCAGAGTTCAACCTTTATCTCCATGAAACTTCATTAAAGCAGAAAGGTCAGTAGCAAACGAGTTTCACAGGTAGGTAGGCTAGGTGATTACACTCTGTACACCCCACCTCCCTAGTACACAGACAGGCTAGGTGATTACACTCTACACCCCACCTCCCTAGTACACAGACAGGCTAGGTGATTACACTCTGTACACCCCACCTCCCTAGTACACAGACAGGCTAGGTGATTACACTCTGTACACCCCACCTCCCTAGTACACAGACAGGCTAGGTGATTACACTCTGTACACCCCACCTCCCTAGTACACAGACAGGCTAGGTGATTACACTCTGTACACCCCACCTCCCTAGTACACAGACAGGCTAGATGATTACACTCTGTACATTTGGGGCGGCAGGTAGCCTAGTGGTTATGGGCGGCAGATACCCTAGTGGTTAGGGGCGGCAGATACCCTAGTGGTTAGGGGCGGCAGGTATCCTAGTGGTTAGGGGCGGCAGGTAGCCTAGTGGTTAGGGGTGGCAGATACCCTAGTGGTTAGGGGCGGCAAGTAGCCTAGTGGTTAGGGGTGGCAGATACCCTAGTGGTTAGGGGCGGCAGGTAGCCTAGTGGTTAGGGTGGGCAGCTACCCTAGTGGTTAGGGGTGGCAAATACCCTAGTAGTTAGGGGCGGCAGATACCCTAGTGGTTATGGGCGGCAGGTAGCCTAGTGGTTAGGGGTGGCAGATACCCTAGTGGTTAGGGGTGGCAGATACCCTAGTGGTTAGGGGCGGCAGATACCCTAGTGGTTAGGAGTGGCAGATACCCTAGTGGTTAGGGGCGGCAGATACCCTAGTGGTTAGGGGTGGCAGATACCCTAGTGGTTAGGGGCGGCAGATACCCTAGTGGTTAGGGGCGGCAGATACCCTAGTGGTTAGGGGCGGCAGGTAACCTAGTGGTTAGGGGCGGCAGATACCCTAGTGGTTAGGGGCGGCAGATAACCTAGTGGTTAGGGGCGGCAGATACCCTGGTGGTTAGGGGCTGCAGATAACCTGGTGGTTAGGGGCGGCAGATAACCTAGTGGTTAGGGGCGGCAGATACCCTAGTGGTTAGGGGCGGCAGGTAGCCTAGTGGTTAGGGTGGGCAGATACCCTAGTGGTTAGGGGTGGCAAATAACCTAGTAGTTAGGGGCGGCAGATACCCTAGTGGTTATGGGCGGCAGGTAGCCTAGTGGTTAGGGGTGGCAGATACCCTAGTGGTTAGGGGTGGCAGATACCCTAGTGGTTAGGGGCGGCAGATACCCTAGTGGTTAGGAGTGGCAGATACCCTAGTGGTTAGGGGCGGCAGATACCCTAGTGGTTAGGGGTGGCAGATACCCTAGTGGTTAGGGGCGGCAGATACCCTAGTGGTTAGGGGCGGCAGATACCCTAGTGGTTAGGGGCGGCAGGTACCCTAGTGGTTAGGGGCGGCAGATAACCTAGTGGTTAGGGGCGGCAGATACCCTGGTGGTTAGGGGCTGCAGATAACCTGGTGGTTAGGGGCGGCAGATAACCTAGTGGTTAGGGGCGGCAGATACCCTAGTGGTTAGGGGCGGCAGATACCCTAGTGGTTAGGGGCGGCAGATAATCTAGTGGTTAGGGGCTGCAGATAACCTGGTGGTTAGGGGCGGCAGATACCCTAGTGGTTAGGGGCGGCAGATAACCTAGTGGTTAGGGGCGGCAGATACCCTAGTGGTTAGGGGCGGCAGATACCCTAGTGGTTAGGGGCAGCAGATAATCTAGAGGTTAGGGGCAGCAGATAATCTAGTGGTTAGGGGCGGCAGATACCCTAGTGGTTAGGGGCAGCAGATAATCTAGTGGTTAGGGGCAGCAGATAATCTAGTGGTTAGGGGCGGCAGATACCCTAGTGGTTAGGGGCAGCAGATAATCTAGTGGTTAGGGGCAGCAGATAATCCAGTGGTTAGGGGCGGCAGATACCCTAGTGGTTAGGGGCGGCAGATACCCTAGTGGTTAGGGGCGGCAGGTACCCTAGTGGTTAGGGGCGGCAGATACCCTGGTGGTTAGGGGCTGCAGATAACGTGGTGGTTAGGGGCGGCAGATACCCTGGTGGTTAGGGGCGGCAGATACCCTAGTGGTTAGGGGCGGCAGATACCCTAGTGGTTAGGGGCGGCAGATACCCTAGTGGTTAGGGGCAGCAGATAATCTAGAGGTTAGGGGCAGCAGATAATCTAGTGGTTAGGGGCGGCAGATACCCCAGTGGTTAGGGGCAGCAGATAATCTAGTGGTTAGGGGCAGCAGATAATCTAGTGGTTAGGGGCGGCAGATACCCTAGTGGTTAGGGGCGGCAGATCATCTAGTGGTTAGGGGCACCAGATAATCTAGTGGTTAGGGGCAGCAGATAATCCAGTGGTTAGGGGCGGCAGATACCCTAGTGGTTAGGGGCGGCAGATACCCTAGTGGTTAGGGGCGGCAGGTACCCTAGTGGTTAGGGGCGGCAGATACCCTGGTGGTTAGGGGCTGCAGATAACCTGGTGGTTAGGAGCGGCAGATAACCTAGTGGTTAGGGGCGGCAGATACCCTAGTGGTTAGGGGCGGCAGATACCCTAGTGGTTAGGGGCGGCAGATACCCTAGTGGTTAGGGGCGGCAGATCATCTAGTGGTTAGGGGCTGCAGATAACCTGGTGGTTAGGGGCAGCAGATACCCTAGTGGTTAGGGGCGGCAGATAACCTAGTGGTTAGGGGCGGCAGATACCCTAGTGGTTAGGGGCGGCAGATACCCTAGTGGTTAGGGGCAGCAGATAATCTAGTGGTTAGGGGCGGCAGATAATCTAGTGGTTAGGGGCGGCAAATACCCTAGTGGTTAGGGGCGGCAGATAATCTAGTGGTTAGGGGCGGC
The DNA here is from genome assembly GCF_021184085.1 of Oncorhynchus gorbuscha. Lineage (NCBI taxonomy): Eukaryota > Metazoa > Chordata > Actinopteri > Salmoniformes > Salmonidae > Oncorhynchus > Oncorhynchus gorbuscha. The sequence goes on along the minus strand of NC_060178.1, from coordinate 23,356,433 downwards.
AGATACCCTAGTGGTTAGGGGCGGCAGATAACCTAGTGGTTAGGGGCAGCAGATAATCTAGTGGTTAGGGGTAGCAGATAATCTAGTGGTTAGGGGCAGCAGATAATCTAGTGGTTAGGGGCAGCAGATAATCTAGTGGTTAGGGCCGGCAGATAATATAGTGGTTAGGGGCGGCAGATACCCTAATGGTTAGGGGCGGCAGATAATCTAGTGGTTAGGGGCGGCAGATACCCTAGTGGTTAGGGGCGGCAGATAACCTAGTGGTTAGGGGCGGCAGATAATCTAGTGGTTAGGGGCGGCAGATACCCTAGTGGTTAGGGGCGGCAGATACCCTAGTGGTTAGGGGCGGCAGATAATCTAGTGGTTAGGGGCGGCAGATAATCTAGTGGTTAGGGGCAGCAGATAATCTAGTGGTTAGGGGCGGCAGATACCCTAGTGGTTAGGGGCGGCAGATAATCTAGTGGTTAGGGGCGGCAGATACCCTAGTGGTTAGGGGCGGCAAATAATCTAGTGGTTAGGGGCGGCAGATACCCTAGTGGTTAGGGGCGGCAGATACCCTAGTGGTTAGGGGCGGCAGATAATCTAGTGGTTAGGGGCGGCAGATAATCTAGTGGTTAGGGGCAGCAGATAATCTAGTGGTTAGGGGCGGCAGATACCCTAATGGTTAGGGGCGGCAGATAATCTAGTGGTTAGGGGCGGCAGATACCCTAGTGGTTAGGGGCGGCAGATAATCTAGTGGTTAGGGGCAGCAGATAATCTAGTGGTTAGGGGCAGCAGATAATCCAGTGGTTAGGGCGGCAGATACCCTAGTGGTTAGGGGCGGCAGATAATCTAGTAGTTAGGGGCAGCAGATAATCTAGTGGTTAGGGGCGGCAGATACCCTAGTGGTTAGGGGCGGCAGATACCCTAGTGGTTAGGGCCGGCAGATAATCTAGTGGTTAGGGGCAGCAGATAATCTAGTGGTTAGGGGCAGCAGATAATCTAGTGGTTAGGGGCAGCAGATAATATAGTGGTTAGGGGCAGCAGATAATCTAGTGGTTAGGGCGGCAGATACCCTAGTGGTTAGGGGCAGCAGATAATCTAGTGGTTAGGGGCAGCAGATAATCTAGTGGTTAGGGGCAGCAGATAATCTAGTGGTTAGGGGCAGCAGATAATCTAGTGGTTAGGGGCAGCAGATAATCTAGTGGTTAGGGGCAGCAGATAATCTAGTGGTTAGGGGCAGCAGATAATCTAGTGGTTAGGGGCGGCAGATACCCTAGTGGTTAGGGGCGGCAGATAACCTAGTGGTTAGGGGCGGCAGATAATCTAGTGGTTAGGGGCAGCAGATAATCTAGTGGTTAGGGGCAGCAGATAATCTAGTGGTTAGGGGCATCAGATAATCTAGTGGTTAGGGCCGGCAGATAATATAGTGGTTAGGGCGGCAGATACCCTAGTGGTTAAGGGGCGGCAGATAACCTAGTGGTTAGGGGCGGCAGATAATCTAGTGGTTAGGGGCGGCAGATACCCTAGTGGTTAGGGGCGGCAGATACCCTAGTGGTTAGGGGCGGCAGATAATCTAGTGGTTAGGGGCAGCAGATAATCTAGTGGTTAGGGGCGGCAGATACCCTAGTGGTTAGGGGCGGCAAATAATCTAGTGGTTAGGGGCGGCAGATACCCTAGTGGTTAGGGGCGGCAGATACCCTAGTGGTTAGGGGCGGCAGATAATCTAGTGGTTAGGGGCGGCAGATAATCTAGTGGTTAGGGGCAGCAGATAATCTAGTGGTTAGGGCCAGCAGATAATCTAGTGGTTAGGGGCAGCAGATAATATAGTGGTTAGGGGCAGCAGATAATCTAGTGGTTAGGGGCGGCAGGTACCCTAGTGGTTAGGGGCGGCAGATACCCTGGTGGTTAGGGGCTGCAGATAACCTGGTGGTTAGGGGCGGCAGATAACCTAGTGGTTAGGGGCGGCAGATACCCTAGTGGTTAGGGGCGGCAGATACCCTAGTGGTTAGGGGCGGCAGATACCCTAGTGGTTAGGGGCGGCAGATCATCTAGTGGTTAGGGGCTGCAGATAACCTGGTGGTTAGGGGCAGCAGATACCCTAGTGGTTAGGGGCGGCAGATAACCTAGTGGTTAGGGGCGGCAGATACCCTAGTGGTTAGGGGCGGCAGATACCCTAGTGGTTAGGGGCAGCAGATAATCTAGTGGTTAGGGGCGGCAGATAATCTAGTGGTTAGGGGCGGCAGATACCCTAGTGGTTAGGGGCGGCAGATAATCTAGTGGTTAGGGGCGGCAGATACCCTAGTGGTTAGGGGCGGCAGATAACCTAGTGGTTAGGGGCAGCAGATAATCTAGTGGTTAGGGGTATCAGATAATCTAGTGGTTAGGGGCAGCAGATAATCTAGTGGTTAGGGGCAGCAGATAATCTAGTGGTTAGGGCCGGCAGATAATATAGTGGTTAGGGGCGGCAGATACCCTAATGGTTAGGGGCGGCAGATAATCTAGTGGTTAGGGGCGGCAGATACCCTAGTGGTTAGGGGCGGCAGATAACCTAGTGGTTAGGGGCGGCAGATAATCTAGTGGTTAGGGGCGGCAGATACCCTAGTGGTTAGGGGCGGCAGATACCCTAGTGGTTAGGGGCGGCAGATAATCTAGTGGTTAGGGGCGGCAGATAATCTAGTGGTTAGGGGCAGCAGATAATCTAGTGGTTAGGGGCGGCAGATACCCTAGTGGTTAGGGGCGGCAGATAATCTAGTGGTTAGGGGCGGCAGATACCCTAGTGGTTAGGGGCGGCAAATAATCTAGTGGTTAGGGGCGGCAGATACCCTAGTGGTTAGGGGCGGCAGATACCCTAGTGGTTAGGGGCGGCAGATAATCTAGTGGTTAGGGGCGGCAGATAATCTAGTGGTTAGGGGCAGCAGATAATCTAGTGGTTAGGGGCGGCAGATACCCTAATGGTTAGGGGCGGCAGATAATCTAGTGGTTAGGGGCGGCAGATACCCTAGTGGTTAGGGGCAGCAGATAATCTAGTGGTTAGGGGCAGCAGATACCCTAGTGGTTAGGGGCGGCAGATAATCTAGTGGTTAGGGCGGCAGATAGTGGTTAGGGGCGGCAGATACCCTAGTGGTTAGGGGCGGCAGATAATCTAGTGGTTAGGGCGGCAGATAATCTAGTGGTTAGGGGCAGCAGATAATCTAGTGGTTAGGGGCGGCAGATACCCTAGTGGTTAGGGGGCGGCAGATAATCTAGTGGTTAGGGCGGCAGATACCCTAGTGGTTAGGGGGCAGATAATCTAGTGGTTAGGGGCAGCAGATAATCTAGTGGTTAGGGGCAGCAGATAATCCAGTGGTTAGGGGCGGCAGATACCCTAGTGGTTAGGGGCGGCAGATAATCTAGTGGTTAGGGGCAGCAGATAATCTAGTGGTTAGGGGCGGCAGATACCCTAGTGGTTAGGGGCGGCAGATACCCTAGTGGTTAGGGCAGCAGATAATCTAGTGGTTAGGGGCAGCAGATAATCTAGTGGTTAGGGGCAGCAGATAATCTAGTGGTTAGGGGCAGCAGATAATATAGTGGTTAGGGGCAGCAGATAATCTAGTGGTTAGGGCGGCAGATAATCCCTAGTGGTTAGGGGCAGCAGATAACCTAGTGGTTAGGGGCAGCAGATAGTGGTTAGGGGCAGCAGATAATCTAGTGGTTAGGGGCAGCAGATAATCTAGTGGTTAGGGGCAGCAGATAATCTAGTGGTTAGGGGCAGCAGATAATCTAGTGGTTAGGGGCAGCAGATAATCTAGTGGTTAGGGGCGGCAGATACCTAGTGGTTAGGGGCGGCAGATAATCTAGTGGTTAGGGGCGGCAGATAACCTAGTGGTTAGGGGCAGCAGATAATCTAGTGGTTAGGGCAGCAGATAATCTAGTGGTTAGGGGCAGCAGATAATCTAGTGGTTAGGGGCAGCAGATAATCTAGTGGTTAGGGGCGGCAGATACCCTAGTGGTTAGGGGCGGCAGATAATCTAGTGGTTAGGGCGGCAGATACCCTAGTGGTTAGGGGCGGCAGATAATCTAGTGGTTAGGGGCAGCAGATAATCTAGTGGTTAGGGGCAGCAGATAATCCAGTGGTTAGGGGCGGCAGATACCCTAGTGGTTAGGGGCGGCAGATAATCTAGTGGTTAGGGGCAGCAGATAATCTAGTGGTTAGGGCGGCAGATAATCTAGTGGTTAGGGGCGGCAGATACCCTAGTGGTTAGGGCGGCAGATAACCTAGTGGTTAGGGGCAGCAGATAATCTAGTGGTTAGGGGTATCAGATAATCTAGTGGTTAGGGGCAGCAGATAATCTAGTGGTTAGGGGCAGCAGATAATCTAGTGGTTAGGGGGCAGATAATATAGTGGTTAGGGCGGCAGATACCCTAATGGTTAGGGGCGGCAGATAATCTAGTGGTTAGGGCGGCAGATACCCTAGTGGTTAGGGGCGGCAGATAACCTAGTGGTTAGGGGCGGCAGATAATCTAGTGGTTAGGGGCAGCAGATAATCTAGTGGTTAGGGGGCAGCTAGTGGTTAGGGGCAGATACCCTAGTGGTTAGGGGCGGCAGATAATCTAGTGGTTAGGGGCGGCAGATAATCTAGTGGTTAGGGGCAGCAGATAATCTAGTGGTTAGGGGCGGCAGATAACCCTAGTGGTTAGGGGCGGCAGATAATCTAGTGGTTAGGGGCGGCAGATACCCTAGTGGTTAGGGGCGGCAGATAATCTAGTGGTTAGGGGCGGCTAGATGGTTAGGGGCGGCAGATACCCTAGTGGTTAGGGGCGGCAGATAATCTAGTGGTTAGGGGGCAGATAATCTAGTGGTTAGAGCAGATAATCTAGTGGTTAGGGCGGCAGATAACCCTAGTGGTTAGGGCGGCAGATAATCTAGTGGTTAGGGGCGGCAGATACCCTAGTGGTTAGGGGCAGCAGATAATCTAGTGGTTAGGGGCAGCAGATTAGTGGTTAGGGGCAGATAATCTAGTGGTTAGGGCGGCAGATACCCTAGTGGTTAGGGGCGGCAGATACCCTAGTGGTTAGGGGCGGCAGATAATCTAGTGGTTAGGGGCGGCAGATAATCTAGTGGTTAGGGGCAGCAGATAATCTAGTGGTTAGGGGCGGCAGATAACCTAGTGGTTAGGGGCGGCAGATAATCTAGTGGTTAGGGGCGGCAGATACCCTAGTGGTTAGGGCAGCAGATAATCTAGTGGTTAGGGGCAGCAGATAATCTAGTGGTTAGGGGCAGCAGATAATCTAGTGGTTAGGGGCAGCAGATAATCTAGTGGTTAGGGGCAGCAGATAATCTAGTGGTTAGGGGCAGCAGATAATCTAGTGGTTAGGGGCAGCAGATACCCTAGTGGTTAGGGGCAGCAGATAATCTAGTGGTTAGGGGCGGCAGATACCCTAGTGGTTAGGGGCAGATAACCTAGTGGTTAGGGGGCAGATAATCTAGTGGTTAGGGGCAGCAGATAATCTAGTGGTTAGGGGCAGCAGATAATCTAGTGGTTAGGGGCAGCAGATAATATAGTGGTTAGGGGGGCAGATAATCAGCAGATAATCTAGTGGTTAGGGGCAGCAGATAATCTAGTGGTTAGGGGCAGCAGATAATCTAGTGGTTAGGGGCAGCAGATAATCTAGTGGTTAGGGGCAGCAGATAATCTAGTGGTTAGGGGCGGCAGATAATCTAGTGGTTAGGGGCGGCAGATAATCTAGTGGTTAGGGGCGGCAGGCAGATAATCTAGTGGTTAGGGGCAGCAGATAATCTAGTGGTTAGGGGCAGCAGATAATCTAGTGGTTAGGGGCATCAGATAATCTAGTGGTTAGGGGCAGCAGATAATCTAGTGGTTAGGGGTTAGGGGCAGATAACCTAGTGGTTAGGGCGGCAGATAATCTAGTGGTTAGGGGCGGCAGATAATCTAGTGGTTAGGGGCGCAGCAGATACCCTAGTGGTTAGGGGCGGCAGATAACCTAGTGGTTAGGGGCGGCAGATAATCTAGTGGTTAGGGGCAGCAGATAATCTAGTGGTTAGGGGCAGCAGATAATCTAGTGGTTAGGGGCATCAGATAATCTAGTGGTTAGGGCGGCAGATAATCTAGTGGTTAGGGGCGGCAGATACCCTAGTGGTTAGGGCGGCAGATAATCTAGTGGTTAGGGGGGCAGATAATCTAGTGGTTAGGGGCAGCAGATAATCTAGTGGTTAGGGGCAGCAGATAATCTAGTGGTTAGGGGCAGCAGATAATCTAGTGGTTAGGGGCGGCAGATACCCTAGTGGTTAGGGGCAGCAGATAATCTAGTGGTTAGGGGCAGCAGATAATCTAGTGGTTAGGGGCAGCAGATAATCTAGTGGTTAGGGGCAGCAGATAATCTAGTGGTTAGGGGCAGCAGATAATCTAGTGGTTAGGGGCAGCAGATAATCTAGTGGTTAGGGGCGGCAGATACCCTAGTGGTTAGGGGCGGCAGATAACCTAGTGGTTAGGGGCGGCAGATAATCTAGTGGTTAGGGGCAGCAGATAATCTAGTGGTTAGGGGCAGCAGATAATCTAGTGGTTAGGGGCATCAGATAATCTAGTGGTTAGGGCCGGCAGATAATATAGTGGTTAGGGGCGGCAGATAACCTAGTGGTTAGGGGCGGCAGATACCCTAGTGGTTAGGGGCGGCAGATAACCTAGTGGTTAGGGGCGGCAGATAATCTAGTGGTTAGGGGCGGCAGATACCCTAGTGGTTAGGGGCGGCAGATAATCTAGTGGTTAGGGGCAGCAGATAATCTAGTGGTTAGGGGCGGCAGATAATCTATTGGTTAGGGGCAGCAGATAATCTAGTGGTTAGGGGCATCAGATAATCTAGTGGTTAGGGGCAGCAGATAATCTAGTGGTTAGGGGCATCAGATAATCTAGTGGTTAGGGGCAGCAGATAATCTAGTGGTTAGGGACGGCAGATACCCTAGTGGTTAGGGGCGGCAGATAACCTAGTGGTTAGGGGCAGCAGATAATCTAGTGGTTAGGGGCAGCAGATAATCTAGTGGTTAGGGGCAGCAGATAATCTAGTGGTTAGGGGCAGCAGATAATCTAGTGGTTAGGGGCATCAGATAATCTAGTGGTTAGGGCCGGCAGATAATATAGTGGTTAGTGCAGATTAGTGGTTAGGGGCGGCAGATAACCTAGTGGTTAGGGGCGGCAGATAATCTAGTGGTTAGGGGCAGCAGATAATCTAGTGGTTAGGGGCAGCAGATAATCTAGTGGTTAGGGGCAGCAGATAATCTAGTGGTTAGGGGCAGCAGATAATCTAGTGGTTAGGGCCGGCAGATAATATAGTGGTTAGGGGCGGCAGATAACCTAGTGGTTAGGGGCGGCAGATACCCTAGTGGTTAGGGGCGGCAGATAACCTAGTGGTTAGGGGCGGCAGATAATCTAGTGGTTAGGGGCGGCAGATACCCTAGTGGTTAGGGGCGGCAGATACCCTAGTGGTTAGGAGCGGCAGATAATCTACTGGTTAGGGGCAGCAGATAATCTAGTGGTTAGGGGCAGCAGATAATGTAGTGGTTAGGGGCATCAGATAATCTAGTGGTTAGGGGCGGCAGATACCCTAGTGGTTAGGGGCAGCAGATAATCTAATGGTTAGGGGCAGCAGATAATCTAGTGGTTAGGGGCAGCAGATAATCTAGTGGTTAGGGGCAGCAGATAATCTAGTGGTTAGGGGCATCAGATAATCTAGTGGTTAGGGGCAGCAGATAATCTAGTGGTTAGGGGCAGCAGATAATCTAGTGGTTAGGGGCAGCAGATAATCTAGTGGTTAGGGGCATCAGATAATCTAGTGGTTAGGGGCAGCAGATAATCTAGTGGTTAGGGGCAGCAGATAATCTAGTGGTTAGGGGCAGCAGATAATCTAGTGGTTAGGGCCGGCAGATAATATAGTGGTTAGGGGCGGCAGATAACCTAGTGGTTAGGGGCGGCAGATACCCTAGTGGTTAGGGGCGGCAGATAACCTAGTGGTTAGGGGCGGCAGATAATCTAGTGGTTAGGGGCGGCAGATACCCTAGTGGTTAGGGGCGGCAGATACCCTAGTGGTTAGGGGCGGCAGATAATCTAGTGGTTAGGGGCGGCAGATAATCTAGTGGTTAGGGGCGGCAGATAATCTAGTGGTTAGGGGCGGCAGATAATCTAGTGGTTAGGGGCGGCAGATAATCTAGTGTTTAGGGGCGGCAGATACCCTAGTGGTTAGGGGCGGCAGATACCCTAGTGGTTAGGGGCGGCAGATACCCTAGTGGTTAGGGGCGGCAGATAATCTAGTGGTTAGGGGCGGCAGATACCCTAGTGATTAGGGCCGGCAGATAATCTAGTGGTTAGGGGTGGCAGATAACCTAGTGGTTAACATCGCTCACCACACAACCATTGATTCAAAATCTAAGTTTGTTGTGAAATGTAATGAGAACATTGGTTTAATTCCCACAACATAATGGTGTCTTTTCAATTCAGTTGTTCTAACTACCAGTTAATCGAATATCAAACCATGCAAAATACGTGTTTCAAATCACCCTTAGAAGTGCTGAAAGTAACATGAAGTGCTGAAAGTAGATTACACAGTTTTCACACTATGCAGTACACTTACATTACCCAACTAAATTTACCGAAAATCTATCCATAAAATCTATCTATCCAATGTGTAATCAAAAGTGTGATCATCCTTTATAACCATTAATGCAAAAAAAAACATTGTATTTTTCAGATATAATTGCAACCTACGTGTACTGTCTGTAATGAAATGTAAACAATTCAATTAAACAATTTAAATGAATGAAAATAAAACATAACGTTTGGCGTGCATTTGCATCAAGCATGTCTTGAGCATCTGGCCATACATTCTCATCCACATCACAGTGAATGTCCTCATTGTTCATGCACCGCAGGAAAAACCTTTTGGCATGGCGAATCCAAACTTGACATGGGTCTACATTGATGTCGTCCATGCCTCATCCATGGCCAGGAGGGTGGCACGCTTATGGGGATGGCGATCTAAACCTTCCACCTCCATGCTGAAAAACAAATAGGGTTGAGGAATGGGGCATGGGGGCAGGTATAGGTTCATTAATCGGGATGGGCACCAAACCATGCCTGAACCACCTCTGCATGGTAGGGTAGAACAGAATATACTGTCAATAGTTCATACTGTAAGAATACTGTGACATGATTTGTGAATTTACATGTATTACAATATGTAATTTACTGTAAGCGTAATGGTAAAGGAAAGTGCATATCATGCAGACTTACTGTTTTTCTTAGCGAAATGTTCTCATAATCGAATTGACAGTTGATCTTTTCAGATTGAGGTGAACTAATCTGGCAGCCTCTGTTTACCACATGGTCAACGACAATGGCCCGGACTTCATTAGACACCACAGTTCCCTACCATCTGCCTCCCTCTCTCTGATGTCCACTTCTTTGACGGGGCCCATGCCCACCTCTTTAACAGGGCCCATGCCCAACTCTTTGACCTCTTTGACGGGGCCCATGCCCAACTCTTTGACCTCTTTGACGGGGCCCATGCCCAACTCTTTGACCTCTTTGACAGGGCCCATTCCCCCCTCTTTGACCTCTTTGACAGGGCCCATGCCCACCTCTTTGACCTCTTTGACAGGGCCCATGCCCACCTCTTTGACCTATTTGACGGGGAACATGCCCACCTCTTTGACCTCTTTGACGGGGAACATGCCCACCTCTTTGACCTCTTTGACGGGGAACATGCCCACCTCTTTGACCTCTTTGTCGAGGAACATGCCCACCTCTTTAAACTCTTTGTCGGGGAACATGCCCACCTCTTTGACCTCTTTGACGGGGAACATGCCCACCTCTTTGACCTCTTTGACTGGGAACATGCCCACCTCTTTGACCTCTTTGACAGGGCCCATTCCCCCCTCTTTGACCTCTTTGACAGGGCCCATGCCCTCTTCTTTGACCTCTTTGACAGGGCCCATGCCCACCTCTTTGACCTCTTTGACGGGGCCCATGCCCACCTCTTTGACCTCTTTGACAGGGCCCATTCCCCCCTCTTTGACCTCGTTGACAGGGCCCATGCCCACCTCTTTGACCTCTTTGTCGGGGAACATGCCCACCTCTTTGACCTCGTTGACGGGGAACATGCCCACCTCTTTGACCTCTTTGACGGGGAACATGCCCACCTCTTTGACCTCTTTGACGGGGAACATGCCCACCTCTTTGACCTCTTTGACGGGGAACATGCCCACCTCTTTGACCTCTTTGACGGGGAACATGCCCACCTCTTTGATCTCTTTGACGGGGAACATGCCCACCTCTTTGACCTCTTTGTCGGGGAACATGCCCACCTCTTTGACCTCTTTGACGGGGAACATGCCCACCTCTTTGACCTCTTTGACGGGGAACATGCCCACCTCTTTGACCTCTTTGACGGGGAACATGCCCACCTCTTTGACCTCTTTGTCGGGGAACATGCCCACCTCTTTGACCTCTTTGACGGGGAACATGCCCACCTCTTTGACCTCTTTGACAGGGCCCATTCCCCCCTCTTTGACCTCGTTGACAGGGCCCATGCCCACCTCTTTGACCTCTTTAACAGGGCCCATGCCCACCTCTTTGACCTCGTTGACGGGGAACATGCCCACCTCTTTGACCTCTTTGACGGGGAACATGCCCACCTCTTTGACCTCTTTGACGGGGAACATGCCCACCTCTTTGACCTCTTTGACGGGGAACATGCCCACCTCTTTGACCTCTTTGACGGGGAACATGCCCACCTCTTTGACCTCTTTGACGGGGAACATGCCCACCTCTTTGACCTCTTTGACGGGGAACATGCCCACCTCTTTGACCTCTTTGTCGGGGAACATGCCCACCTCTTTGACCTCTTTGACGGGGAACATGCCCACCTCTTTGACCTCTTTGACGGGGAACATGCCCACCTCTTTGACCTCTTTGACGGGGAACATGCCCACCTCTTTGACCTCTTTGTCGGGGAACATGCCCACCTCTTTGACCTCTTTGACGGGGAACATGCCCACCTCTTTGATCTCTTTGACGGGGAACATGCCCACCTCTTTGACCTCTTTGTCGGGGAACATGCCCACCTCTTTGACCTCTTTGACGGGGAACATGCCCACCTCTTTGACCTCTTTGTCGGGGAACATGCCCACCTCTTTGACCTCTTTGACGGGGAACATGCCCACCTCTTTTACCTCTTTGACGAGTCCCTTGTCCACTGGCTCTTTAATTTCTACCTCTCCCTTTCTGTCTATCTGCTCCATGTTGAAAGAAATTGCAAGTGTTCACACATCCCCTTTCATATGGAGACCAACTGTGCTTACCACTATGTGAAATCAATTAGCAATAACCAGTAGTCATTATGTATGGTTATCATGTATCATACATGTCATTTAGATGTTTATACTTTACAAACACACATTTTATTTCTGTAGTTCTCAAAATCCATATAACCATTTTATTTCTGTAGTTCTCAAAATCCATATATAGTAGACAACCTGTTTAAAATCTATAGGTTTACCAAGCGGTTAAGTGATTAACCCATTAAATCTATAGGTTTACCAAGCGGTTAAGTGATTAACCATTAAATCTATAGGTTTACCAAGCGGTTAAGTGATTAACCATTAAATCTATAGGTTTACCAAGCGTTTAAGTGATTAACCCATTAAATCTATAGGTTTACCAAGCGGTTAAGTGATTAACCCATTAAATCTATAGGTTTACCAAGCGGTTAAGTGATTAACCCATTAAATCTATAGGTTTACCAAGCGGTTAAGTGATTAACCCATTAAATCTATAGGTTTACCAAGCGGTTAAGTGATTAACCATTAAAGCACAGTTGGATTAAGTGATGGTCAAATGTATTTAAACAAATTTTTATTTTATTTTTTGTTTTATTTTACCTTTATTTAACCAGGCAAGTCAGTTAAGAACAAATTCTTATTTTCAATGACGGCCTAGGAACAGCGGGTTAACTGCCTGTTCAGGGGCAGAACGACACGACGATATGAAAAGTATTGTGAGCATTGCATTGTGAAAGGCAATAATGTTATATGAAAGATATTTCTAGATGAAACACTGATTGGTGAAATAGTTACTGTGGGACTTTGTGTGTTGTACTTTGTCAATTGAAAATATATTTAAAGTTTTGAAAAAACAGCCTTATTGATGATACAAAAAAACTATATTAAAATTAGATTTCAAACAATTTTATGTTAAATATTTAAAATGTTGGTATAAATTAAATTTGTCCCCTGCACAGGATTATGGTCATTTTAACATCTCCTTAACAGCCAGTAAAGATCTCCCTCCCCCACACCCCTCGCCCTGTCATTCCATTGTCCTTTAAGAGCCCAAGCCCAGCTCAAAGAGCTGGGATCAGCACCCATTATGTTCCACAAGACTTTAGGCACACAAATGGCCATTCACCTGGTAGACACCTAGCTAGCCACCAGCACACACCCCTCATTAGTGCAGTGTCAGAAGTTCTGTTTCGCTGGTGCATGTCATCCCAGTCTGAGACAGCCATTCGGTCATATCTGGAATGGGGAGACTTCACTTCCTGAGGTGCAAGGTTCCAAAGTAGCGAAGCATTCAATCCTAAAACTCTGAGAAACCCCAGGAATCATGGGATTGTAGACTGCACTCATATAGCTCACTTCCTTACTATCACTTCATTCAAACAGATGACAAAATAGATGAATGAGTTCTAGGGTTAATTTTAATGTCAATGTATTTTTGGTCAGGAGGACCATCAAACAATGAGATTGGGAATAAACAATAGGTAAGCATTATATGACAGATGTCAGGTCAGGAGGTCAAAACTAGGACTCATTAGAAAGATGTCAGTAGACAGGCTGTACATGGAGACAATGGACAGTAAAAGACACCCATACTACCCTCTATTGGACTGTTGTAGGCAGTGCAGAGGAGCACTTCACTGCCATGTCAATTAAACACGTTTACTTTGATCCAAGGTGGTTTATTATATGAAGTAATTCTTTGCTGATTAGATTACAGAGTTGCAACTATAACAGAGATTCTGTAGTAATAGAGTTAACAGTGCACAGTAAGACTCACTATATATACATAAGTATGTGGACACCCCTTCAAATGAGTGGATTTGGCTATTTCAGCCACACCCGTTGCTGACAGATGTATAAAATCGAGCACACAATCTCCATAGACAAACATTGGCAGTAGAATGGCCTTATTAAAGAGCTCAGGGACTTTCAACATGGCACCGTCATAGGATGACACCTTTTAAACACGTCAGTTCATCAAATGTCTGCCCTGCTAGAGCTGCCCCGGTCAACTGTAAGTGCTGCTATTGTAAAGTAGAAACGTCTAGGAGCAACAACGGCTCAGCCAAGTGGTAGGCCACACAAGCCCACAGACCGTGACGGCGAGGGCTGAAGTGGGTAGAAAAAATAATAATCTGTCCTCGGTTGCAACACTCACTACCGAGTTCCAAACTGCCTCTAGAAGCAACATCAGTCAGCACAATAACTTTTGTTGGGAGCTTCATGAAACGGGTTTCCATGGCCTGGCAGCCACACAAAAGTCTAAGATCACCATGCACAATGCCAAGCGTCGACTGGAGTGGTGTAAAGCTCACCACCATTGGACTCTGGAGAAGTGGAAACGCATTCTCTGGATTGATGAATCACGCTTCACCATCTGGCAGTCTGACGGACAAATCTGGGTTTTGCGGATGCCAGGAGAATGCGACCTGCATCGTGCCAACTGTAAACTTTGGTGGAGGAGGAATAATGGTCTGTGGGCTGTTTTACATGGTTCGAGCTTGGCCCCTCAGTTACAGTGAATGGAAATCTTAACGCTACAACATACAATTATATTCTAGACGATTCTGTGCTTCCAAATTTGTGACAACAGTTTGGGGAAGGCCCTTTTCTGTTCCAGCATGACAATGCTCCCATGCACAAAGCGAGGTTCTTCCAGAAAAGGTTTGTCAAGATCGGTGACAAAGAACTTGACTGGCCTGTGCAGAGCCCTGACCTCAACCTCATCGAACACCTTTGGAATGTATTGGAATGTATTCCAAAGGTCCCTGCAACAATGTTTAAACATCTAGTGGAAAGCCGTCCCAGAAGAGTGGAGGCTGTAATAGCAGGAAAGGGGGGACCAACTACATATTAATGCCTATGATTTTGGAATAAGATGTTCGACGAGCAGGTGTCCACATACTTTTGGTAATGTAATGTACAGTATGTCAAATAAAAATGAAAACATGTGGTTGCTATTTGCTATGGACCTTTATATAGATAAACAATATGTGCAATAACTAACTATATCTTGACACAACAGGCTGCAGTGCCCCGCACACCAATGGCCACTACGTTACAACAATCCTCATAATTAAACTCCTTTGCATAACAGACTCATTCAAAATCCTCATTATTGGCTTGTTATAGACTGTTCTCTCTGCTACCACAAGGCAAGAGGTACTGATGCTCCAAATCTGATGCACCAAATCTGGAACCAACAGGACCCCGAACAGATTCTACCCTCTACCCGGACTATCTGCATTGACCCTTTTTACAAGGACTTTTATGGACTCATTACGTATTCTGCTGCTACTGTTTACTACCTGTCTCATTATTCCTAGTAACATATCTACCTCAACTACCTCGTACCCGTGTACATCCACTCAGTACTGTAACACCTTGTATATAGCCAAGTTATTACCTCGTACCCCTGCACATCCACTCAGTACTGTAACACCTTGTATATAGCCAAGTTATTACCTCGTACCCCTGTATATACACTCAGTACTGTAACTCCTTGTATATAGTCAAGTTATTACCTCGTACCCCTGCACATCCACTCAGTACTGTAACTCCTTGTATATAGCCAAGTTATTACCTCGTACCCATGCAATCCACTCAGTACTGTAACCCCTTGTATATAGCCAAGTTATTATCCACTCAGTACTGTAACCCCTGCACATCCACTCAGTACTGTAACTCCTTGTATATAGCCAAGTTATTACCTCGTACCCCTGCACATCCACTCAGTACTGTAACCCCTTGTATATAGCCAAGTTATTACCTCGTACCTCTGCACATCCACTCAATACTGTAACCCCTTGTATATAGTCAAGTTATTACCTCATACCCCTGTACATCCACTCAGTACTGTAACACCTTGTATATAGCCAAGTTATTACCTCGTACCCCTGCACATCCACTCAGTACTGTAACACCTTGTATATAGTCAAGTTATTACCTCGTACCCCTGCAAATCCACTCAGTACTGTAACACCTTGTATATAGTCAAGTTATTACCTCGTACCCCTGTACATCCACTCAGTACTGTAACCCCTTGTATATAGTCATGTATATCGTCAAGTTATTACCTCGTACCCCTGCACATCCACTCAGTACTGTAACACCTTGTATATAGCCAAGTTATTACCTCGTACCCCTGTACATTCACTCAGTACTGTAACACCTTGTATACAGTCAAGTTATTACCTCGTACCCCTGCACATCCACTCAGTACTGTAACACCTTGTATATAGTCAAGTTATTACCTCGTACCCCTGCACATCCACTCAGTACTGTAACACCTTGTATATAGTCAAGTTATTACCTCGTACCCCTGCTCATCCACTCAGTACTGTAACACCTTGTATATAGCCAAGTTATCGCTCGTCATTGTGTATCTATTATTATTATTATTAAGTGTTTAAGTTTTCTATTATTTCTCAATTTTCTTTCTTGTTGGGAAGGGCCCATAAGTCAGCATTTCATTGTTAGTCCACACCTGTAATTTACAAAGCATGTGATAACCTCAAAAGACCCAACTTGCTGTTAGTGCAGGGTTAATTGCATCGGTGGATAGACAGGAAGCTGCAAAATTCTCTTGACTTCAGCAAATACCTGGAGGAGACAGGATACGATTGATTAAGCTTTTAGAGGAAAATTGTTATTTTCAATTAACAACACCACAATCACACAACACTGTAAATAGAAAGAATGAGAGGAGTGTTTCACTTGTCAGCCACACATGTTCGGACAGCTGGGGTGGCCTGCTGAGTTGCCCCAGCAGCTCATAGTGAAGTGGTGATCCACATGTGGTCATAGGAAGACACTGTCTGTGAACAGCCTGGGAACATATTACTCTGCATGTAATATAGAGTATTACATTTAGACTATATACAGTATATAGTGTGTGTGTGTTTGTGTGTGTTGTGTGTGTACATGACCTTACTGACCTCCTCCACACACTGCGAGAGGCATCCACGGTGTATACTTTCCTCTGTTGTTCATTCAGCTCTATGACGGGCCGGGTTGACTGTATGTCTGGACCCTTCAGCGCAGACCAGGAACATACATGAGACACACATCCTGAAACATCCATAAGACAAGACATCTCAGTACCACAAGAATAAATGCCTGGGGGCTTGTTGTAGGTGAGGCCCTACCGCTTCTCTAGACACCCTCTGTTGTCGTCTTAGCGTCCACTGCTCTTCCCTCAATCCAGACACCTATCAAAACACAGCTGCACACACACACACACACACACACACACACACACACACACACACACACACACACACACACACACACACACACACACACACACACACACACACACACACACACACACACACACACACACACACACACACACACACACACACACACACACACACACACACACACACACACACACACACACACACACACACACACACACACACACACACACACACACACACACACACACACACACACACACAGGCAACCCTGCTGACTTTACCATTCACAATACCACATACACAATAGAGACTGAGTCAGATCATTTCTTCATATGGACTGCTGCATTTCAAACCTGCTATTCCAGGAGATGTAGTTAGTTGCCTCCCGCCTGATTGCTGTCGTCAAAGAAGAGGACGAATTGGACATCAGCCTTCCCCTCCATGACACAGGTCCAGCCCTGGAAGTGGTCTTGGTTACGCAGAAAGCCATCAATTAGGAAGCGGAACTTTGACTGGTCCAGCTGCATCGTTTCCTCCATCGCCTGGGAGAAGGATGGGGGCAGGGGAGTTGGGAGGGTACAAACTGGATCTGATTACTGTATGTAGGAGCACATTTGAAAAAGGAAAAAACAATAAGACAGGGTTTACTCAATTAACTGCAAACAGTTAGAAAAGCCAAGGCTAGCTTTTTCAAGCAGAAATTTGCTTCCTGCAACACTAACTCAAAAAAGTTCTGGGACACTGTAAAGTCCATGGAGAATAAGAACACCTCCTCCCAGCTGCCCACTGCACTGAAGATAGGAAACACTGTCACCACTGATAAATCCACCATAATTGAGAATTTCAATAAGCATTTTTCTACGGCTGGCCATGCTTTCCACCTGGCTACTCCTACCCCGGTCAACAGCACTGCACCCCCAACAGCAACTCGCCCAAGCCTTCCCCATTTCTCCTTCTCCCAAATCCATTCAGCTGATGTTCTGAAAGAGCTGAAAAATCTGGACCCCTACAAATCAGCCGGGCTAGACAATCTGGACCCTTTCTTTCTAAAATGATCTGCCGAAATTGTTGCCACACCTATTACTAGCCTGTTCAACCTCTCTTTCGTGTCGTCTGAGATTCCCAAAGATTGGAAAGCAGCTGCGGTCATCCCCCTCTTCAAAGGGGGGACACTCTTGACCCAAACTGCTACAGACCTATATCTATCCTACCATGCCTTTCTAAGGTCTTCGAAAATCAAGTCAACAAACAGATTACCGACCATTTCGAATCTCACCATACCTTCTCTGCTATGCAATCTGGTTTCAGAGCTGGTCATGGGTGCACCTCAGCCACGCTCAAGGTCCTAAACGATATCTTAACCGCCATTGATAAGAAACATTACTGTGCAGCCGTATTCATTGATCTGGCGAAGGCTTTCGACTCTGTCAACCACCACATCCTCATCGGCAGACTCGACAGCCTTGGTTTCTCAAATGATTTCCTCGCCTGGTTCACCAACTACTTCTCTGATAGAGTTCAGTGTGTCAAATCGGAGGGTCTGCTGTCCGGACCTCTGGCAGTCTCTATGGGGGTGCCACAGGGTTCAATTCTTAGACCGACTCTCTTCTCTGTATACATCAATGAGGTCGCTCTTGCTGCTGGTGAGTCCCTGATCCACCTCTACGCAGACGACACCATTCTGTATACTTCCGGCCCTTCTTTGGACACTGTGTTAACAACCCTCCAGGCAAGCTTCAATGCCATACAACTCTCCTTCCGTGGCCTCCAATTGCTCTTAAATACAAGTAAAACTAAATGCATGCTCTTCAACCGATCACTACCTGCACCTACCCGCCTGTTCAACATCACTACTCTGGACGGCTCTGACTTAGAATACGTGGACAACTACAAATACTTAGGTGTCTGGTTAGACTGTAAACTCTCCTTCCAGACCCATATCAAACATCTCCAATCCAAAGTTAAATCTAGAATTGGCTTCCTATTTCACAACAAAGCATCCTTCACTCATGCTGCCAAACATACCCTTGTAAAACTGACCATCCTACCAATCCTCGACTTTGGCGATGTCATTTACAAAATAGCCTCCAATACCCTACTCAACAAATTGGATGATGTCTATCACAGTGCAATCCGTTTTATCACCAAAGCCCCATATACTACCCACCATTGCGACCTGTACTCTCTCGTTGGCTGGCCCTCGCTTCATACTCGTCGCCAAACCCACTGGCTCCATGTCATCTACAAGACCCTGCTAGGTAAAGTCCCCCCTTAACTCAGCTCGCTGGTCACCATAGCATCTCCCACCTGTAGCACACGCTCCAGCAGGTATATCTCTCTAGTCACCCCCAAAACCAATTCTTTCTTTGGCCGCCTCTCCTTCCAGTCCTCTGCTGCCAATGACTGGAACGAACTACAAAAATCTCTGAAACTGGAAACACTTATCTCCCTCACTAGCTTTAAGCACCAACTGTCAGAGCATCTTACAGATTACTGCACCTGTACATAGCCCACCTATAATTTAGCCCAAACAACTACCTCTTTCCCAACTGTATTTAATTTATTTATTTATTTTGCTCCTTTGCACCCCATTATTTTTTATTTCTACTTTGCACATTCTTCCATTGCAAAACTACCATTCCAGTGTTTTACTTGCTATATTGTATTTACTTTGCCACCATGGCCTTTTTTGCCTTTACCTCCCTTCTCACCTAATTTGCTGACATTGTATATATACTTGTTTATACTGTATTATTGACTGTATGTTTGTTTTACTCCATGTGTAACACTGTGTCATTGTATCTGTCGAACTGCTTTGCTTTATCTTGGCCAGGTCGCAATTGTAAATGAGAACTTGTTCTCAACTTGCCTACCTGGTTAAATAAAGGTGAAATAAAAAATAAATAAAAAAAGATTATGAGGTACCTTCCTCAGTAAGTTGATTGTGATCTCCACAGGAACAATCTTGCCATCCTTGATGTAGCTTCCGATCAGCTGTCCATATTCAATGCCTCCTGACCCCTCTCGGCCCGCAAGAGGTTACCTGCAGACAGGTGAGTGCAGCCATAAGCCTGGAATACTTGAACAAGGGAAGACCTATGAAAAGAAGGAAAATACACAAGTCAAAGCAATGAATTGTTTCATTAAGGAAGGCATTGGAAGGCAGTGAATAGTTAATACCTGCACTGTGACTTTTCAAACTCGGTTATCCTCTGTTGGATGTCAATAAAGGGAGGGACTGTCATGTTTTGTCTTATTTTGTCTTGTCATTTTGCTTTTCCCTCTGTTCGTTTTCCCCCTGCTGGTCTTTTTAGGTTCGTTCCCCTCTTTCTCTCTTCCTCCATCTCTCTCTTCTCTCTATCGCTCCGTTCCTGCTCCCAGCTGTTCCTATTCCCCTAATCAATCATTTAGTCTTCCCACACCTGTTCCCTATCTTTCCCCCTGATTAGAGTCCCTATTTCTCCCCTTGTTTTCCGTTTCTGCCCTGTCGGATCCTTGTCTATTGTTCACCGTGCTGTGTCTGTGTATCGCCCTGTCGTGTCGTGTTTCCCTCAGATGCTGCGTGGTGAGCTGGTGTCTGAGTCTGCTACGTTCAAGTGCCTTCCCGAGGCAACCTGCAGTTCATGATCGAGTCTCCAGTCTGTTCTCGTCATTACGAGTGGAATTATGCTTTATGATTGTAGATTTACTTTACTGGATTAAAGACTCTGTTTTCGCCAAGTTGCTTTTGGGTCCTCATTCACCTGCATAACAGGGACTGTGTATGACCGATGTGACTGGTGTTTATGTGAGCGCTTATTCCCTTTGAACCTCAATGTTGACATGTCTACATTCCAGCCCAGGTCAACCCAGGTCAGTGTCGAACATAAACCCCACGGGAAACCCCTATTGGCTCCCAGGGTTATAAATGTTTATAAATTGTAGGTATTACAGAGTTCCAGTCCTGTCAGAGGGACACCTATGACTTAAAATCAGTTGCGGTCAGTGCCATTTAAGATTAGGGATGATTCATTTTCTCATGAGCATTGGTGAGGTTTACTCAATTTACTTCTACCCCCAAGTCATAAGATTCCTGAACATCTAGTCAAATGGCTACCCAGACTATTTGCATTGCCCCCCTCCCCTCCCCTCTCCACACCACTGCCACTCTCTGTTGTCATCTATGCATAGTCACTTTAACTCTACATACATGTACATACTACATTATGGTGTATTTCTATTATACCATAATGGATGACTGTCATTCATACTCCATTCACCCAGTTCAACGTAACAGCCATAGGTTTAGGCTAATACATTTTCCCTACACTTCTGAGTTTGCTACAACCTAAGTTACCAACTTAGGGGCACACAGGTCAAGAGACAAATTTGAGGTGACAGACAGTGACACATGGACATACAATGATATTCAACAGTGTCATGCACACTCTTGCCTGCATCTAGCTGATATAGGATGTAATTATTAGTCCAACAGTTGCAAACAATGTCACGCCTTGGTCATTGTATTTTGTGTTTTTGTTATATGTTTGGGTAGGCCAGGGTGTGACATGGGTTTATATGTTGTATTCGTATTGGGGTTTGTATTATTTGGGATTGCGGCTGATTAGGGGTGTGTCTAGTTAGGCTTGGCTGCCTGGGGCGATTCTCAATCAGAGTCAGGTGCTTGTCGTTGTCTCTGATTGAGAACCGTATTTAGTCAGCCTGACTTTCGCTTTGTATTTTGTGGGTGTTTGTTCCTGTCTCTGTGTAGTGTTCACCAGATAGGCTGTAATAGGTTTCACGTTCCGTTTGTTGTTTTCGTATTTCAGTTATTTCATGTACCGCAATTCCTTCACTAAAGTCATGAATAACCTACACGCTGCATTTCGGTCTGACTCTCATTTCTGACTCTCATTTCGGTCTGAGTCACACCCACCACCCACAGACCGAGCAGCGTGTGAACTGGCAGGAGCTAAAAGACGACGTTATGGACAGCAGAAGCATGGAGTATACTACGTGGGAAGAAATCGACAGGTGGGCGGCCGACCCAGAGCGAGTGCAGGAGCCCGCCTGGGATTCCCTACAGCAATGCGAAGAGGGCTATAGACGTATGGAGTCGAAAAGGAAAGCACGGCGATGCAGAGCGAAAACCGAAAGTAACGGGGGAAAGCGCAGAGAGAGAGTGGCTGAGTCAGGAGTCAGACCTGTTAATCGTCCCTGTTAATCGTGAAGAGCAGTTGCAGTGGGAGAGGCTGCACCACTTGGAGATTTGCACATGGGAGGAGGAATTAGACGGAAAAGGACCCTGGGCGCAGCCGGGAGAATATCGCCGTCCCAAGGAGGAAATAGAAGCGGCTAAAGCGGAGAGGCGCAGGTATGAGGAGGCAGCACGACGACGCGGTTGGAAACCGGAAAAACAGCCCAAAAAAATTATTGGGGGGGGGGCTAGAAGGGAGAATAGTTATGACAGGTAGGAGACCTGCGCATACTCCCTGTGCTCACCGTTGGGCTAGAGAGACCGGGCAGGCACCGTGTTATGCTATGGAGCGCACGGTGTTTCCAGTGCGGATGCAGAGCCAGCTGCGGCACATACCAGCCCTTCCTATTGGCCGGGCTAGAGTGGGCAGCGAGCCAGGTAAGCTTGGGCAGGCTCGGTGCTCAAGAGCTCCAGTGCGCCTACACGGTCCGGTCTATCCAGAGCCACCTCTACACACCAGTCCTCCGGTAGCAGCTCCCCGCACCAGGCTTCCTGTTCGTGTCCTAGATCCAGTACCACCAGTTCCAGCACCACGCACCAGGCCTCCAGTGCGCCTCGCCTGTTCAGCGCAGCCAGCGCTTTTCTCCTCTCCTGCGCTGTTGGAGTCTCCCGACTGTTTAGCACAGCCAGAGCCTTTCTCCTCTCCTGCGCTGCCGGAGTCTCCAGTCTGCCCAGCGCGGCCAGTGCTCCCAGTCTGCCCAGCGCGGCCAGTGCTCTCAGGCTGCCCAGTGCTCCCAGTCTGCCCAGTGCTTCCAGTCTGCCCAGCGCCACCAGTGCTCCCAGTCTGCCCAGCGCGGCCAGTGCTCCCAGTCTGCCCAGCGCGGCCAGTGCTCCCAGTCTGCCCAGCGCGGCCAGTGCTTCCAGTCTGCCCAGCGCCGCCAGTCTGCCCAGCGCCGCCAGTCTGCTCAGCGCCGCCAGTCTGCCCAGCGCCACCAGTCTGCCCAGCGCCGCCAGCGCCGCCAGTCTGCCCAGCGCCGCCAGTCTGCCCAGCGCCGCCAGTCTGCCCAGCGCCACCAGTCTGCCCAGCGCCGCCAGTCTGCCCAGCGCCGCCAGTCGGTCCAGCGTCGCCAGTCTGCCTGGATCCGCCAGAAGTGCCAGTCTGCCAAGATCTTCTAGATCGGCCAGACAACCTGAATCATCCAGTTCCACCAGCCAGCCAGGATTTACCGGAGCCTACTACCTGCCTGAGCTTCCTCTCAGTACTGAACTTCCTCTCAGTACTGAGCTTCCTCTCAGTACCGGGCTTCCCCTCAGTACCGGGCTTCCCCTCAGTACCAGGCTTCCCCTCAGTACCAGGCTGCCTTTGTCCCGGGCTGCTCCTCTGTCCCGGGCTGCCCCTCTGTCCCGGGCTGCCCCTCTGTCCCGAGATGCCCCTCTGTCCCGAGATGCCCCTCTGTCCTGAGATGCCCCTCTGTCCTGAGATGCCCCTCTGTCCTGAGATGCCCCTCTGTCCTGAGCTGCCCCTCTGTCCCAAGCTGCCCCTCAGTCATGTGGGGATCTGGGTGAGGACTATTAGGCCATGGTCGGCGGAGAAAAAGTGGATTATCCCAGGACGCGAAGGAGAGGAAATAGGACATTAATGGAGTGGGGTCCACGTCCCGAGCCAGAACCGCCACCATGGACAGACGCCCACCCGGACCCTCCCTATGCTCTTGAGGTGCGTCCGGGAGTCCGCACCTTAGGGGGGGAGGGGTTCTGTCACGCCTTGGCCATTGTATTTTGTGTTTTTGTTATATGTTTGGGTAGGCCAGGGTGTGACATGGGTTTATATGTTGTATTCGTATTGGGGTTTGTATTATTTGGGATTTGCGGCTGATTAGGGGTGTGTCTAGTTAGGCTTGGCTGCATGGGGCGATTCTCAATCAGAGTCAGGTGCTTGTCGTTGTCTCTGATTGAGAACCGTATTTAGTCAGCCTGACTTTCGCTTTGTATTTTGTGGGTGTTTGTTCCTGTCTCTGTGTAGTGTTCACCAGATAGGCTGTAATAGGTTTCACGTTCCATTTGTTGTTTTCGTATTCCAGTTATTTCATGTACCGATTTCCTTCATTAAAGTCATGAATAACCTACACGCTGCATTTCGGTCTGACTCTCTTCATTCAACAGACGAACGACGTTACAAACAAGAGTTTCTATTGGACAAAATCAGGTATATTTATCCCCGTTTTGTTCAGTTTGCATCTGTTTAACCAGAAGGGGACTAGGGTTCCAATTTTGGAACACCCCCCCCCTCCACGTTCAGCTGGAAGGTGGCGCATGGAACGCAAAAATATTCCTGAAAATATTTAACCTCCACACATTAACAAGTCCAATGGCTCAAATGAAAGATAAACACCTTGTTTATCTACCCAGCAAGTCAGATTTCTAAAATATTTTACGGCGAAAACATAGCACATATTTATGTCAAACCACCACCGAAGACACAGCTAATTTGCATAGCCAAGTTGAAAAAAATATGCAATCAACAAACGCAGGATTAAAAGAAAAATAATGCACTAACATTTTGAAATCTTCATCAGATGACAGTAATATAACATGTTACACAGTACATTTATGTTTTTTTCAATAATATGCTATATATATCCATAAATCTCTGTTTACAATGATGCATCGTTCAAAAAATGCTACTCAAATGTCCTGAGAAATGACGATAGCTCCGGCAGATAACGTCAGCTAACAAGGAATACACATCATAAACTTTGACTAAATATGCATGTTCTACATATATATAGTTAGATAAACTTCTTCTGAATGCAATCACTGTGTTACATTTATTTTTAACGTTACAGGTTTCGTTCACTAGGCTATACTATGAGTCGGCGCTCAAAAAGTAGCATTATGGCTCCTCTAACTTGGAGTCCACAGAAACCCAAATTTACCACATAAATATTCCCTTACCTTTGCTGTTCTTCCATCAGAAGACCTGGAAGGAATTATTCTTACCAAAAACAGTTTAGTTTTGCAGTCTGTGTCTTTCGGTTCTCAAACACGACACATTTCGGTTGAAATGTAGCCAAAAGTCAAGTGGATGCGCACCAAAATGTCGAACTTACATATTATATGTCGACTAAACTTGTCAGACTAAGTTCATAATCAAGCTTTAACATGTTATAAAGGTGTACAGCAATCGTGAGGACGAACAGAAACGCATGCATTGTATAATCGATCTTGGAAAAAAGACAGGACCGGAGCAGAGCGCGCATGAGAGTGACCTGTTTTTTCGCGTGACCGAAAGGTTTCGGCCCGCCAAAACTCACGTGAGCGTGCGATTCTCACAATGAGAATCCCCATTGAAAGCTGAGATCGCGCTGAAGACAAAGAGACTGTTCCCAGACCTGTAGGTGCTTGGGAAGGGTGGGGGCGATGACGTCAAAGTTGGGCCAACTTTTCTGATGACAAGAGAGAGTTTGGGAGAATGACTGCCCTGGGAGTTCTGCTTTACATACAGACATAATTTAAACGGTTTTAGAAGCTTTAGAGTGTTTTCTATTCAATAATATTTTTATTTGCATATATTAGCAACTTTTGACAAAAAAAAATTATGTTTACTATGGGCACGCAATTACTCCAGCGGGGGCAGTAAACAGCCCTATCCCCAAGAGGAAACGTTTTTCAACAGAATCGGAGGGATGAATACACCCCTGATCAAGCGTAAACACAATTCACTTTCATAGCAGCCACGTTGTATTCCTTCTCGCATCTATGCTCTCTCGTCCTCTCACCTTCGCATGTGGACTTCAAAGTACAACACATCAGCTGAATGTGACCAAGCGAAAAACAACTTTCCAAGCCAAACCTCTACACACAGCCTACATCATTGTCACCATGTTAGCGAAAGTAACATCATAGTCAGCATAGCTAACAGAATTAATGCATTAGTAAACCCGCTGCAATCATGCAGTAACGTTACTGTGTACAGTCAGTAAGCAGTTATACCGGCGGGCCCCGGTGGCAATACATTTGTAAACCCAAAAGATTACCTTGACTTGGAAAAGTTCTAGTGTTGTGTTGGATAGTCATAGCCAGCTAGCTAACGCAGCATCCCTCTTTTTGAGAAGGGTGTTTCAGTAGACTAAACTAGCAAGCTGCATTTTCTAGCTAAGTAAGTGAAACTGAAAGTGAAAATAAAATTATGAAATCTCTCTCGCTATTTCTCTCTTGCATCTCCTTCATTTTGGAAGAAATTTGTTTTTCCAAAACGATCAACTATTGTCTTTCTCTATCTTTGAGTCAACTGCTCACCACATTTTATGCATTGCTGTGCTAGCTAGCTGTAGCTTATGCTTTCAGTACAAGATTAATTCTCTGATCCTTTGATTGGGTGGACAACATGTCAATTCATACTGCAAGAGCTCTAATAGATTGGAGGGCATCCTCCGGAAGTTGTCATAATTACTGTGTAAGTTTGTGCTATCCTACAGAGTGCTGATGAGGCTACTGTAGACCTTCTTAGCAAAATAGTGTGTTTTAATCAATGATTTGGGGAAATGAATATATTAAGTATAGTTTTATCTAAAAAGGATAACTTTTTAAATGTTTTACAATTGTTTAATGAAATTCAAAGAGGAGGATGGACCTTTCATTCCTCCTCTGTGGAGCCTCCACTGCTTAAAATATAAAATATCTCCATACTGACCGAAATTTCAAATGTTCACATGCCTCCACATTTTGGCACGATGGGTTCCTTTCCCTGCGCCAGGTCCTCCAAGTACAGACACAACTTGTGGATTCATCATGATCACAGTCAGTGGTGTAAACTTCATAAGTAAAAATACTTTGAAGTAATAATATAATAATAATAATATATGCCATTTAGCAGACGCTTTTATCCAAAGCGACTTACAGTCATGTGTGCATACATTCTACGTATGGGTGGTCCCGGGGATCAAACCCACTACCCTGGCGTTACAAGCGCCATGCTCTACCAACTGAGCTACAGAAGGACTTAAGTACTTCTTAAGTCATTTTTTTTAGTATTTGTACTATACTTTACTATTTATATTTTTGACTACTTTTACTCTTACTTCACTACATTCCCAAAGAAAATAATGTACTTTTTAGTTCATAAATTTACCCTGACACCCAAATGTACTGGTTACATATTGCTTAGCAGGACCGGAAAATGTTCCAATTCATGCACTTATCAAGATAACACGTGGTCATCCCTACTGCCTCTGATTTGGCAGACTCACTAAACACAAATGCATCGTTTGTAAATCAAATTAAATCAAATTTTATTAGTCACATGCGCAGAATACAGTGAAATGCAAGGCACTAACCAACAGTGCAGTTAAAAAAATTATGGATAAGAATAAGAGATAAAAGTAACAAATAATTAAAGAGCAGCAGTAAAAAATAACAATTTATACAGGGGGGGTGCCGGTACAGAGTCAATGTGCCGGGGGCACCGGTTAGATGAGGTAGTATGTACATGTATGTAGAGTTAATTAAAGTGACTGCATAGATGAGAACAAAGAGTGGCAGTGGTGTGGAGAGGGGGGGATAGTATGGGTGGCCATTTGACTAGATGTTCAGGAGTCTAATGACTTGGGTTGGAAGCTGTTTAGAAGCCTCGTGGACCTAGACTTGGCGCTCCGGTACCGCTTGCCATGTGGTAGCAGAGAGAACAGTCTATGACTAGGGTGGCTGGAGTCTTTGACAATTTTTAGGGTGTTCCTCCGACACCGTTGGGTATAGAGGTCCTGGGTGGCAGGAAGCTTGGACACAGTGATGTACTGGGCCGTTTGCACTACCCTCTGTAAGTGCCTTGTGGTCGGAGGCCGAGCAGTTGCCATACCAGGCAGTGATGCAGCCAGTCAGGATGCTCTCGATGGTGCAGCTGTAGAACCTTTTGAGGATCTGAGGACCCATGCCAAATCTTTTCAGTCTGCTGAGGCGGAATAGATTTTGTCGTGCTCGCTTCACGACTGTCATGGTGTGCTTGGACCATGTTAGTTTGTAGGTGATGTGGACACCAAGGAACTTGAAGCTCTCAACCTGCTCCACTACAGCCCCATCTTTTTTCCTGTAGTCCACAATAATCTCCTTTGTCTTGATCACTTCGAGGGAGAGTTTGTTGTCCTGGCACCACATGGCCTGGTCTCTGACCTCCTCCCTATAGGCTGTCTCGTTGTTGTCGGTGATCAGGACTACCACTGTTGTGTCATCGGCAAATGTAATGATGGTGTTGGAGTCGTGCCCGGCCATGCAGTCATGAGTGAACAGGGAGTAAAGGAGGGGGCTGAGCACACACCCCTGAGGGGCCCCTGTGTTGAGGATCAGCGTGGCGGATGTGTTGTTACCTACCCTTACCACCTGGGGGCGGCTGTCAGGAAGTCTAGGTCCAAAAGGCTTCTTAACAGCTACTACCACCAAGCCATAAGACTCCTGAACATCTAATCAAATGGCTATTTGATTGCCCCACCTTTTTACCCTGATGCTACTCTCAGTTTATTATCTATGGATAGTCACTTTAAATCTACCTACATGTATATATTACGTCAATTACCTTGACTAACCGGTGCCCCTGCACATTGACTCTATACCGGTACCCCCTATATATAGCCTCGCTACTGTTATTTTACTGCTGCTCTTTAATTAAATGTTATTTTTATTTATATTTTTTAGTTAAGACTTATTTTTCTTAAAACTGTATTGTTGAGGGCCTCATGGGTGGTGCAGTGGTCTAAGACACTGCATCACAGTGCTAGCTGTGCCACCAGAGATTATGGGTTCGCGACCGGGAGGCCCATGGGGCGGTGCACAATTGGCCCTGCGTCGCCTGGGTTAGGGAGGGTTTAGCCGGCAGTGATATCCTTGTCTCATCGTGCACTAGTGACTCCTGTGGTGGGCCGGGTGCAGTGTACGCTGACCAGGTCACCAGGTGTATGGTGTTTCCTCCGACACATTGATGCGGCTGGCTTCTGGGTTGGATGTGCATTGTGTCAAGAAGCAGTGTGTCTTGGTTGGGTTGGGTTGTGTTTCGAGGGACACATGGCTCTTGACCTTCGCCTCTCCCGAGTCTGTACGGGAGATGCAGCGATGAGACAAGACTGTAACTACTACCAGTCTGTACGGGAGATGCAGCGATGAGACAAGACTGTAACTACTACCAGTCTGTACGGGAGATGCAGCGATGAGACAAGACTGTAACTACTACCAGTCTGTACGGGAGATGCAGCGATGAGACAAGACTGTAACTACTACCAGTCTGTACGGGAGATGCAGCGATGAGACCAGACTGTAACTACTACCAGTCTGTACGGGAGATGCAGCGATGAGACAAGACTGTGACTACTACCAGTCTGTACGGGAGATGCAGCGATGAGACCAGACTTTAACTACTACCAGTCTGTACGGGAGATGCAGCGATGAGACAAGACTGTAACTACTACCAGTCTGTACGGGAGATGCAGCGATGAGACAAGACTGTAACTACTACCAATTGGGGAGAAAAAAGGGAGTATAAAAATGTAAATAATTAAAAACTGCATTGTTGATTTAGGCATATTTTAGCAATTACATTTACTTTTGATAGGTATATTTAGAACCAAATACTTTTTTACTTTTACTCAAGTAGTATTTTTCTGGGTGATTTTCACTTTTAATTGAGTAACTTATTAAGGTAACTAGATACTTTTACTCAAGTATGATAATTGGGTACTTTTTCCACCACTGATCACAGTCAAATTATTTTATAAAAGTACTTGAAGGCAGGAGTTGTCATGCAGGTGAAAGAGGACCCAAACGCGACTTAACAGAAACAGAGTTTATTAATGCTCAAAACGGAATAACTGAAATCCTCTAGATTTGTAGAGGGGAAAACAACTGGAGAAGCGGCCACAGACTGCAGGTCGCTTCGGGTAGGCGCAGGCCGTAGTCGACTGAGACACCTGCTCACACGCAGCGTCTGATGAAGGCACAAAACACGACAGGACAGGGTGATACACAATCACGGCAAAAAACACGACAGGACAGGGCGAAACGCAATCACAGCATGGTGAATACAATGCAAGGAACCGACGGCACAGGAACGGGACACAAAGGAATAAATAGGGACTCTAATCAGGGGAAAGGATCGGGAACAGGTGTGGGAAGACTAAATGATGATTAGGGGAATAGGAACAGCTGGGAGCAGGAACGGAACGATAGAGAGAAGAGAGAGCGAGAGAGTGAGAGAGGGAGGGGGAGAGAGAGGGATAGGAGGAAAGAACCAAATAAGACCAGCAGAGGGAAACGAATAGCATGGGGAGCACAGGGACAAGACATGATAATAAATGACAAACATGACAGTACCCCCCCACTCACCGAGCGCCTCCTGGCGCTCTCGAGGAGGAACACTGGCAGCAACGGAGGAAATCATAGATCAAACGGTCCAGCACGTCCCGAGAAAGAACCCAACTCCTCTCCTCAGGACCGTAACGAAAAACGATAAAAAGGGAAACTAGGGTACTACTCTAAAAAAAAAAAAAATGAGAACTAGGGACAGACTGAGACACAGCAAGGGCAGGGACAAGAACAGGAGAGATGCGATGGCAGGGAACAGACTGAGACCCAGCAAGACCAGGAGCAGAAGCAGAAAAAAAATTACCAGACTTCTTCTGCGCGCAGTCTGAACACGCAGCCACGAAACGGCGCGTGTCACGCTCCTGAGTCGGCCACCAAAAGCGCTGGCGAATAGACGCAAGAGTGCCTCGAACACCGGGATGACCAGCTAACTTGGCAGAGTGAGCCCACTGAAGAACAGCCAGACGAGTGGAAACAGGAACGAAAAGGAGGTTACTAGGACAAGCGCGCGGCGACGCAGTGTGCGTGAGTGCTTGCTTAACCTGTCTTTCAATTCCCCAGACTGTCAACCCGACAACACGCCCATAAGGAAGAATCCCCTCGAGATCAGTAGAAGCCACAGAAGAACTAAACAGACGGGATAAGGCATCAGGCTTGGTGTTCTTGCTACCCGGACGGTAAGAAATCACAAACTCGAAACGAGCGAAAAACAACGCCCAACGAGCTTGACGGGCATTAAGTCGTTTGGCAGAACGGATGTACTCAAGGTTCTTATGGTCTGTCCAAACGACAAAAGGAACGGTCGCCCCTCCAACCACTGTCGCCATTCGCCTAGGGCTAAGCGGATGGCGAGCAGTTCACGGTTACCCACATCATAGTTGCGCTCAGATGGCGACAGGCGATGAGAAAATAAGCGCAAGGATGAACCTTATCGTCAGACTGGAAGCGCTGGGATAGAATGGCTCCCACGCCTACCTCTGAAGCGTCAACCTCGACAATAAATTGTCTAGTGACGTCAGGAGTAACGAGGATAGGAGCGGACGTAAAACGTTCTTTTAGAAGATCAAAAGCTCCCTGGGCGGAACCGGACCACTTAAAACACGTCTTGACAGAAGTAAGAGCTGTGAGAGGGGCAGCAACTTGACCGAAATTACGAATGAAACGCCGATAGAAATTAGCGAAACCTAAAAAGCGCTGCAACTCGACACGTGACCTTGGAACGGGCCAATCACTGACAGCTTGGACCTTAGCGGAATCCATCTGAATGCCTTCAGCGGAAATAACGGAACCGAGAAAAGTAACGGAGGAGACATGAAAAGAGCACTTCTCAGCCTTTACGTAGAGACAATTCTCTAAAAGGCGCTGTAGAACACGTCGAACGTGCTGAACATGAATCTCGAGTGACGGAGAAAAAATCAGGATATCGTCAAGATAGACAAAAACAAAAATGTTCAGCATGTCTCTCAGAACATCATTAACTAATGCCTGAAAAACAGCTGGCGCATTGGCGAGACCGAACGGCAGAACCCGGTACTCAAAATGCCCTAACGGAGTGTTAAACGCCGTTTTCCACTCGTCCCCCTCTCTGATGCGCACGAGATGGTAAGCGTTACGAAGGTCCAACTTAGTAAAGCACCTGGCTCCCTGCAGAATCTCGAAGGCTGATGACATAAGGGGAAGCGGATAACGATTCTTAACCGTTATGTCATTCAGCCCTCGATAATCCACGCAGGGGCGCAGAGTACCGTCCTTCTTCTTAACAAAAAAGAACCCCGCCCCGGCCGGAGAAGAAGAAGGCACTATGGTACCGGCGTCAAGAGACACAGACAAATAATCCTCGAGAGCCTTACGTTCGGGAGCCGACAGAGAGTATAGTCTACCTCGAGGAGGCGTGGTCCCTGGAAGGAGATCAATACTACAATCATACGACCGGTGAGGAGGAAGGGAGTTGGCTCGGGACCGACTGAAGACCGTGCGCAGATCATGATATTCCTCCGGCACTCCTGTCAAATCGCCAGGTTCCTCCTGAGAAGTAGGGAGAGAAGAAACGGGAGGGATGGCAGACATTAAACACTTCACATGACAAGAAACGTTCCAGGATAGGATAGAATTACTAGACCAATTAATAGAAGGATTATGACATACTAGCCAGGGATGACCCAAAACAACAGGTGTAAACGGTGAACGGAAAATCAAAAAAGAAATAGTCTCACTGTGGTTACCAGATACTGTGAGAGTTAAAGGTAGTGTCTCAAATTTGATACTGGGAAGATGACTACCATCTAAGGCAAACATGGGCGTAGGGTTGTCTAATGGTCTGAAAGGAATGTTATGTTTCCGAACCCATGCTTCGTCCATGAAACAACCCTCAGCCCCAGAGTCAATCAAGGCACTGCATGTAGCACCCGAACCGGTCCAGCGTAGATGGACCGACATAGTAGTACAAGATCTAGATGAAGAGGACTGAGTAGTAGCGCTCACCAGTAGCCCTCCGCTTACTGATGGGCTCTGGCCTCTTACTGGACATGAATTAACAAAATGTCCAGCAACTCCGCAATAGAGGCACAGGCGGTTGGTGATCCTCCGTTCCCTCTCCTTATTCGAGATGCGAATCCCTCCCAGCTGCATGGGCTCAGTCTCAAAGCCAGAGGAGGGAGATGGTTGCGATGCGGAGCAGGGAAACACCGTTGATGCGAGCTCTCTTCCACGAGCCCGGTGACGAAGATCTACCCGTCGTTCTATGCGGATGGCGAGAGCAATCAAAGAGTCCACATCTGAAGGAACCTCCCGGGAGAGAATCTCATCCTTAACCACTGCGTGGAGTCCCTCCAGAAAACGAGCGAGCAGCGCCGGCTCGTTCCACTCACTAGAGGCAGCAAGAGTGCGAAACTCAATGGAATAATCCGTTATGGACCGTTCACCTTGGCATAAGGAAGCCAGGGCCCTAGAAGCCTCCCCACCAAAAACTGAACGGTCAAAAACCCGAATCATCTCCTCTTTAAAGTTCTGGAATCTGTTAGAGCAATCAGCCCTTGCCTCCCAGATAGCTGTGCCCCATTCTCGAGCCCGGCCAGTAAGGAGTGAAATGACGTAAGCAACCCGAGCTCTCTCTCTAGAGTATGTGTGGGGTTGGAGAGAGAACACAATCTCACACTGCGTGAGAAAGGAGCGGCACTCAGTGGGCTGCCCGGAGTAGCAAGGTGGGTTATTAACCCTGGGTTCTGGAGGCTCGGCAGGCCAGGGAGTAACAGGTGGCACGAGACGTAGACTCTGGAACTGTCCAGAGAGGTCGGAAACCTGAGCGGCCAGGTTCTCCACGGCATGGCGAGCAGCAGACAATTCCTGCTCGTGTCTGCCGAGCATGGCTCCTTGGATCTCGACGGCAGTGTAACGAGCGTCTGAAGTCGCTGGGTCCATTCCTTGGTCGGTTCCTTCTGTCATGCAGGTGAAAGAGGACCCAAACGCGACTTAACAGAAACAGAGTTTATTAATGCTCAAAACGGAATAACTGAAATCCTCTAGATTTGTAGAGGGGAAAACAACTGGAGAAGCGGCCACAGACTGCAGGTCGTTCGGGTAGGCGCAGGCCGTAGTCGACTGAGACACCTGCTCACACGCAGCGTCTGATGAAGGCACAAAACACGACAGGACAGGGTGATACACAATCACGGCAAAAAACACGACAGGACAGGGCGAAACGCAATCACAGCATGGTGAATACAATGCAAGGAACCGACGGCACAGGAACGGGACACAAAGGAATAAATAGGGACTCTAATCAGGGGAAAGGATCGGGAACAGGTGTGGGAAGACTAAATGATGATTAGGGGAATAGGAACAGCTGGGAGCAGGAACGGAACGATAGAGAGAAGAGAGAGCGAGAGAGTGAGAGAGGGAGGGGGAGAGAGAGGGATAGGAGGGAAAGAACCAAATAAGACCAGCAGAGGGAAACGAATAGCATGGGGAGCACAGGGACAAGACATGATAATAAATGACAAACATGACAGGAGTCATCTTTTACCAACTCTATGCTGATGTAACAGCATAGAGCCCAACCTGGGCTCGAACGAGGGACCCTCTGCACACATCAACCACAGTCACTCACGAAGCATCGTTACCCATCGCTCCACAAAATCGGCGGCCCTTGCTGAGCAAGGGGAACCACTACCTCAAGGTCTCAAAGCGAGTGACGTCACCGATTGAAACGCTATTAGCGCGCACCACCACTAACTAGCCAGCCATTTCACATCGGTTACACTGAACACACTGCTTACGTCACGTGCGCAAGCATTGCAAAATAAATGTACATGTTATTCAATCATTGCACCCACACTGCTCGTGCACATCAACGAGCGTCTGTGTAGCCAGGGGCTAAAATACAACTTGGTTCTATTTGTGATGGTTGACACGCTGCAAGTCCCGCCTCTCTCATTTCCTCATTTTTTAGGAGCATATACCCAAGTGGGTGATTGAAAGATCTGAGGTCTGAGGTCCACTCTCCAGTCCTGTTGATGGTGGTAATGCACCTTGAAGTTGGTTGCCAACCGCCATATAAAGTCCAGATAAGAAGAAGAAGCCTGAAGGAGGAGAGATGGCTAGAAACAAACTCAGTTTACTCTTTTATCTGTGGATTCATTGTCGGAGTAGAGGACCTTGTGCATTTCAGGGAAAATACCAAACCAATGTCAGCGTGTTGGCAAAGGGATCACTGTAGGATGACATTAAAGTCCCAGCGTGCCAATAATGGGCGGTGCTTTGTTATTACCGTCTACATCAGATTCACTGGCAGGGCCAATCCCATAAACTGTAAGGCCATGTCAAATGTCGCTACAAGTGTAGAACCTCCCATTTGTCGTAGTTAACTGAAATTGGGCATCCTTGTCTGCTCAGAATGCCACGCCTACCTTTATTCATGTAAAGAACTCGACTGTGGTTCATCATCATGTCAAACAAAGATTAGTAAGTGCTATTTATTTTTTAAGAATATCAAGCTCTCCTGCAAAAATCGATTTAAATTTGCCCTAACATTATATGATATAATCATACAATTATAGCCTAATCTTATTGATTGCGCTGCCTTCAAATAATGGCTATTAGAGTAGATAAAAGCCTGCCATTGCATAATTGGTGTGGAGTATGTCGCTCATAAAAAATGAAACCATCAATTGGCCAGGTATACGCTATAGCCATTCAAGCTATGGAAAGAAATGTACAGACTGTTACTGCCAAATAATGGACCCCGGCACTACCACGCGCTCAGTATACCTCTGCTTTTCATTGGTTCACTCATCATCATCAGCACCAGGGAAGCTGAACAGCGCCAGAGGACGCATAGCTTTCGGAGAAAAAAGGAGACAAGACAGAATCCCTAATGAATCCTTAATGTGTCTGCCTTCATCAAGCCATGCGGCGACAATTCGATACATTGATTGTCTGATTGGATAGAACTGTGGTAGGCTATATAATTTCTCTTTTCTTAAACAATTGTTTTTCACCTGCTGATTTATCGAGGCGAGAAGCTGTTGTTCAGCCAATTCTGCAGCGAGGAAGCAAGCGTTCAATGAAAAATGCGGGAATTCTCCGCTTTGGCCTTGTTTTTATCCATCGTTTTACTGTCACAGTGAGGAATGCCGGGTGGTGTAGATTGTCAATGTCATCGCTCCGATCAAGTGCACCTTGTGAACCGCCAGCGCCGCATCAACAAGCATCACGACCACCACCCGACGGGGACATCGACACGACGCCTCTGAGTCCGCCGCTCTCCTCCGGCTTGTGACATGACAGCCCGGGGAAGAAAGAAGAGGATCAAGCGGCACAGACCTGCAAGCGGACGTGTGGATTTGAATACAAAGGCCGCGGGTAACAATCATTTTGAGGGGCTGGAGCCCACGGAAGCCCGGACTGCAAGAGAGGGCAGTGCCACACAGACACCGACAGGCTACACCTGCGATACGAGACATAGAGAGGATCCCATATCACCAACTGCTGTTATTTCATCTGTTCCCCTATTCCAAGATCAGGCCACCTATCTGTTTTGTCTTCGTGCGTAAATGTGGATGGAACTGCTTGCGTTTTTGGATAAAATGCATTGACTAATGTGCCATTTTAACTATAGCGTCTGGATTCAATGGGACGTGACAGAGATTGATGACACATTTATCCCAAGTCCACAGTGTTATCATCCCGTCAAGTCCCCCTGACTAGAACCCTAACCTCATCATGGGCTGCATACAGAGCATCACCTGTAAGTCGCGCATCAAACGTGAAAACATAGTGGTCTACGACGTTTCAGCCACTATCGACCACTGCCCAACAATCATTGAGGAGAACTCGCCTATAGTGTTGCGCTACAAGACGCCCTATTTCAAGGCCTCTGCACGGATAGTGATGCCCCCTATTCCCCGTAATGAGACTTGGGTGGTGGGTTGGATCCAGGCATGCACCCAGATGGAATTCTACAACACCTACAACGACATCGGCATGTAAGTTGAGTTCTCCTCCTGTTTTGAATTCCCCCATCAGGAGGCTAGCTGCTGACTGTCCTCTGTCACAGGGGACTGATGCTCCACCCTCCCCCTGATGATATGTCCTAAACTGTCACCTCTTTGGTGCATTCGGCAGGTGCCAAAGCAAAGGAACAGACCTTAGTCATTATTCCAGTGTGTGTGTGTGTGTGTGTG
This sequence comes from Oncorhynchus gorbuscha, assembly GCF_021184085.1. Lineage (NCBI taxonomy): Eukaryota > Metazoa > Chordata > Actinopteri > Salmoniformes > Salmonidae > Oncorhynchus > Oncorhynchus gorbuscha. The sequence goes on along the minus strand of NC_060178.1, from coordinate 23,319,722 downwards.
TGTGTGTGTGTGTGTGTGTGTGTGTGTGTGTGTGTGTGTGTGTGTGTGTGTGTGTGTGTGTGTGTGTGTGTGTGTGTGTGTGTGTGTGTGTGTGTGTGTGTGTGTGTGTGTGTGTGTGTGTGTGTGTGTGTGTGTGTGTGTGTGAGAGAGAGAGACATCTTAAATGCCATAAATCTCTAAATCGGTTTTGTGAGGCATCAAAAATGACGTGAATGCAATGCAACAGTTGATGTATGGCTGTGTGGGTACATGTGTTGTAGAGCATTTGTGCACACAGCAGGGTAACTATGCTGTCACCATCTTTCATTCAAACGCCCACCAATTGATTCTGTTCCTGTGATTTCAGCATCAAAATAGAAACAACTGAGGAGCTAAACAACTGCTTCTAGACACATTGTGTTCACCGAAACAATGGAGGGAGAGATAGATGCACTGACACTCCCACGCTCCCTCCTCTACCGGAGACACACTCACACACCCACTGACGAGCAACACATACCTCCGCCTCCAGCACTGCCTGGGGGTATTTTTCACTGGAGGAGGCATATGTGAGGGGATGTTTAACCCTGGCTGGAGGTGGGGTGTCTGGGGGTGCAGAAAAACACAGTGTACAGACAGATGGAGTTATTCTGAGGGGGAGACAGTGGCATCAGGTCACACCAGCTGACACTCCCTCATTGGCCAACAAACAAATGAGATATGAATCTACTACTGACGCACTGAACACATACAGTATGGAGCCCTGAGGTAGAATAGAGATGGACATGCTGATTCCATTTATCACACATACAGTATGGAGACCTGAGGTAGAATAGAGATGAACATGCTGATTCCATTTATCACACATACAGTATGTATTTGTTTGTCTTCCTCTGTTCTCTTCGAGAATGTCTAATTCCCAAATGGGTTTGTGTGAGACACCTAAAGCCCTTTGAAACTTCTCGTGACCCTACAGTGTTACAAGCCACAACACAATGTCAATCAGGGACCAACTAAGAACAGGCTCCAACCCACCATCTGTTAAACTGTAATCTGACCCTTTGTCCTCCTGCAGGTCTAGCTGGGAGCTACCAGAGCTGTGTGAGGGTCTTGTGAGGGCCATCAGTGACTCAGATGGGGTGAGCTACCCCTGGTACGGCAACACCACCGAGACGGTCACCCTGACGGGGCCCACCTCCAAGCCCTCTCGCTTTACCGTCAGCATGAACGATAACTTCTACCCCAGTGTGACCTGGGCAGTGCCCATCAGCGACAGCAACCTTCCCCTTCTCACCCGCATCAAGAGGGACCAGAGCTTCACCACATGGCTGGTGGCCCTCAACACGGCCACGCGGGAGAAGATCCTGCTGCAGACGGTCAAGTGGCGGATGAGGGTGGACATCTTGGTGGACCCCTCCATGCCCCTGGGCTCCAGAGCCACCCTGATGGGCCGGACGCACCAGGACCAGCCCCGCGTCCTAACCCGCATGGAGCCTATCCCCCCCAACGCCCTGGGGAGGCCCAACGCCAATGACGCCCAGGTGCTGATGTGGAGGCCCAGGAAGGGCCCGCCTCTGGTGGTTATCCCTCCTAAGTAGAGAAGGAAGGAGAGAGGGAGGGGAGGTGGAACTATGGGACCGGACATCCAGCCATGATGAGATCAATATGGACAGCTGCCTTAAATCTCCACCACTGCCTTTGAGTAGAGCGGGAGAAGACCATTGCCTGGATCGGGTTTAAATACAGGACAGACCCACAGACGGACCCCTGCCTTAATAAAGTAATTTGGCCTGGAGAAGTAAGGACGACTTGTGGGTGTGCCAGGCCCAGCAGGCTTCAGAGTAGGCTACACTCCAGGGGAGCAGCCTGTAACCTATCGCACACCATACTGCCTCACCGAGATGACAGAGCAGCCATCTTTAATCACAGATTGCTCTGGGTCTATGACAGTGATGTAGAGGGCTGTATCTCAAATGGAGCCCCATTACTCTTTGGCTCTGGTTAAAGGTAATGCAGTATGTGGAGAATGCGTTGCCATGTGAGACTAGCCCAAGGTGTGAGAGGCACAAGAGTACATGTATGTGGCTTTATGGGTATAATACAGGTGGTATTGAGGTGTATAATGTATTTTATATGTAAGAACAAAGATTGTGGTACATTTAAAGTCAGCCTTCATGCTCAGTACAGTTACAGAAAGGGATGGATGTGTTACTGGGAGAGGGGAAAGACAGGGTCTCTAAAGCAATCTACAGCAGCCCCAATGAGAACAGCAGTGTAGGCCAGGCCAGGTAGTAGATGAGTTTCATTACAAACGCTATATATTCATTTTCAGAAATGTTGGTAAAATGAGCTTTTATTGTTTAAAGAAATATTGAAAGAGATGTGTTTTTTCACTATCTAATCATGGCATGTTCAAAGACAGACATGCATTTGTTTAAATCGATCACTTGATGGTTTCATTTCAGAGACAAATTATATTTTTGTTGTGCAAAATGCTATATATCCACCTCACTCTCTGAGAAATAAGTAGTTATGCTAGGTTTTATAGAATGAAATGTAACAAATAGCTACATTTTTAATAAAGAAATGTACAAATGATACATATATGATATCTTTCTATATTTTATTTTACAAAAATAATTCAACATAGTAATATGAGATCTATATGTAAAACATTTACATTTGACATTTTAGTAATTTAGTAGATGCTCTTATCCAGAGCTACTTACAGTAAGTGCATTCATCTTAAGATAGCTAGCTGAGACAACCACATATCACAGTCAAATATACAGGATAGAAACATTCCATTCGAGCTAAACAATGGATATATAGCGTTTTCCCCCCCAACAAAACATTTCATACATATGTAAAATCTACGAATAAAAAATATGAGAAAAGTTATATTTTATACACACATGAAGGTGAAAAACCATTTCTGGTGGAAAAATACAAATGTAAAAAATTGGTGGATATAGTTTTGCGTTTTGGAAATCAATTTTTCAGATGCAGAAATGAGACTGAGTGGGCCAGGCCAGGTAGTAGATGAAGAGCAGACTGAGTGGGTCAGGCCAGGTAGTAGATGAAGAGGAGACTGAGAATGTAATGGGCGTGTTCCTCTGCCCAGGTTTTGCTGATGCATGCCAGATCTTACAACATGTAAATATTTTAAGTTTCAGCTAACCACAGCATTATGGTTGCGCTCCCCTGTGCAGATGTTGCATGCATCAACCAATGGTTGCATGCCACATCATCAACTGTGTCATCGACTGACAGATTGCCATAACATACAGTATATGGTTAGCTGATACGTAAAATACCTATCTAAACCTAAGTTCTGGCAGGCGTCAGCAACGCCAGGGCAGAGGGACGCTCCCTACGTTATAGCAATCTTGTCAGTCGATGACATAGTTAATGACGTGGCACGCAACCATTGGTTGATGCATGCAACATCTGAACAGGGGAATTGCAACCAATATGAACTCCTCATGCTGCTCATTACTGAGGTGCAAACCATACTAGCCTTTACACTGACACACACATCCCCTCTGTGACTAAACACACATGCAGAAACACATTTATGCACACATCCCCTCTGTGACTACACCCAAGTCATTATCATAAGAGGGACGAGTGGGATATTACAAACCATTTGTTTAGATTGGAGGTCATATCACATACCGTGTATGGTGGCCACTGTATGGTGACAAACGTCCATTGAGAGCCAGTCACTCACAGTAACAGATGTGCCTGAGAACAGAATGACTCGGACTGGAGGATGTAGTGGGACATCACGGGGTAGTACTTTACAGGGTTTCAGAATGGATGGGTGGGAGCTTTTGCATGTAAGCAGTGTTTTTAATTCAATAAAATGATTCAAGTAAAATGTGTCTTTTTTATTGAACCTATTTAAATCCCTCTGCAAACGTAATCATTTCCCCCCTCAGTTGCACATTGACAGTTCATGGGTGTATGTGTTACAGGGGGTCTCATGCACAATATGCACTCAATCAGAAAATGTATTAGTCGCAAAAACAATAGGGAGTGCATCCGTTTGACTTTGTGTGTTCATATCATGGCTCAGAGCACTTGTAAAACTTCTACAAGGGAGCATTATATGACGCAAAATGTTACAACAATAGAGTCGTGATATAGAATGATACACTCGTCTTTGACGTAGGAAACATTTCCTTTTTGGACTTTGTGTTTCTAATGATTGGTAAATACAGTAATAAAGTCAACCTTCCCCTCTTCCCCAAATAACACACACATCACATTACGCCAATGCGTGGAAAAGTACAGAGGTCTACAGAAACATAGTTCATCAGTATGTCGGTGGAGTCCAACACATCCGGACTATTGTCACAAGTCATGAGTGAACATTATGGCCTTCAGGGAAATGCACAAGTCAGAAAACTTCCCTGCCTGTGTCTTTGTTTTATCCATCATCTTCATTATTAAGATGACAATAATATAAAGACAGGGGACCCTACCCAACCAGTTTTGACCCAGTGCAATAACCTGCCTGGCAGGTGTGTCCAGTACACTGCTGAGCTTGGTCATGACTCATGGGTCTATTTCTCTGTGGTGGCAACTTCCTGATCACACTTTTTTAGTCGAGGAACTTATTGGGCTGCGTTTACACAGGCATCGTACCAGCGTTTACATATAGCCGCGTTTTCACAGGCAGCCCAATTCTGATATTTTTTTCACTAATTGGTCTTTTGACCAATCAGCTCTGAAAAAGATCTGATGTGATTGGTCAAAAGACCAATTAGTGGAAAAAATATCAGAATTGGGCTGCCTGAGAAAACACGGCCACAGTGTCTGAGGCCCATGTCAACATTGCCTCTAGGCTAGTGTCCTTCGCTCCTCTTTTCTCTCTTCTGCTCCACTGTTTTCTTCTCCTCTTCTTTTCTTTTCTCTTCCCTGACATCCCCTTCGGTCCTCGGTGATGTCCTCTAGGCACGGCTGGTGTTGGGGGATGGCTTATCCTCGTAGCCATACAGGAAGGTGGCCACGATGACCAGTACTGCACCAAGGAAGAACACACTGGAGAGGACACAAATAAATAAAAAACACAGCATTACACATGTCAGAGCCAAGGGACATTAAAATAGGAGATTGAAATAACCTGGCTAGAATGTGTGTACCTTGTGGGTTCAAAGTCCTCAAGCCAGAAGTAGGATATGAGTGTTGACAGGATGATGGAGAGTGACGTGGCAAAGCCCTTCAGGATGTTGTCTGCATACTTGATGACAGCTGCTATAACCAGCCCTCCTAGTGCCTAGAGAAACACACACCAGACATGGACTGGATGAGCAGAGTGGGGTAGTTTGGGCAAAACGGACACTATAATACTGCTAGGCTTATACATTTGGAATCAGATCAAGCAATATTCCCTTAGTAAAGAGGCATGGCAATATTCATTCTGCAATATTAACAGAACAAGCTTTTTCACTTAAAACAATACTATTTGACCGGAGTCTGGTTCAGTGGGTAACACTCTCGCCTCTGAAAACATATACTTGTAAAAAACGGAACATTATTTCTCCTCATTGGTAGCTTGCGAATTAGTATTGCATTTGGCTAAATTTGACCTAAAGCTGATAGGTGAAGTGAAAAGACAATAGTGAGATGTACCTGCAGAGCCACCACTGTCCAGGTGATTGTGTTGTATCCCTTGAACATCCCAGATTCTCGGACTCTCTCCCCATCGTATGCAAACATCCCCATCAGACCAAACACCAGGCCAAACATTCCTACAGCCAGACACACAGGTCAGATGATATGGCAGTTTGAACTGATGTAGGATTGATAGGAAAGCAGATTTAGCATAACCCTGCCCGCATTAATCAAAAAAACAATAACCTGTGGTGCTTACTGGAAATCAAAGACAAAATCATGTCTACATGCATAGACATGAATACATTCATGCCAAAAACACTACACTCATCCATTCCTTATGAGGATGAATCAAGTCTCTTCTCTGTACATACACTTGATACAGGAAACTAGCACAAGTTCACACCAGGAAATGAATCACAGGAGAATTAACACACGCTTCACACGTTCAGAGGTAAAAATAAACTCAGCAGGAAGACACATTTGGCAGAAAAGGAGCTGAGAGACAAACAGGGTTTCTGTGCAGTGAAAAGGAAAAAAACACTGTAAAACCTCATTTCAAGGACCCGGTAGAGATACTGGAGCTCTGTCATAAACAACATACCTTTAAAAATAATGGGGTAATTCTGGGCTGAAAAATGCCCTTATAGCAAGAAAACCCTACTATAGTATAAACCTTTCATGCTGACCCAGTTGGATGTTGCGGACCCATACGCTCTGTTTGGTCTCTTTGAGGATCTTCTCAAAATAAACCCCAGCGAAGCCACTGGAGCAGCAGGCCACCAGCACCGCCACCACACCCACAAACTGGGACCCTTCAGACATCTGCTCCTTCTCAGGGGCCCCGAGGGATTCAGAGGGCCACTAGACATCGGACACACAAAAACACACACACTTGCACTAAAACAATTTATGTAAATGCAGGTTTCAAAAAAGTGGATTGTAAAGGAGTTAGAGTAGAGTTTACCTGCACAAGTGCGACCCCAGCCATGAGGATGAGCAGGGAGAGCCACTGGTACACACCCAGCCTCCGGCCTAGCATGGACACTGAGAACAGGGCTGTGGTGAGGATCTTCAGCTGGTACGTCACCTGGTGGAGAGAGACAAGGGGAAAGCAGGGGACACCATTTAGAGAACATAAAAAGTACACTACCCCAGACACAAGTAGATATCCCACACAGAAACATTTGCGTGTGTCCACACAATTACAAAACAGACACACACACACTCAGTGGAGACTGCTGAGGGGAGAATGGCTCATAATAATGACTGGAACGGAGCAAATGGTATGGCATCAAACACATGGAAACCATTTCACTCATTCCGCTCAAGTCATTACTATGAGCCTGTCCTCCCAAATTAAAGTTGCCACCAACCTCCTGTGCACACACTCCATAACAGGTTGTCTTACCTGGTAGGTGGCAGCGTCCAGGTTGGACAGAGCCACATAGAGCAGGTTGTTCTGTAGGGTGTAGATCCCAGAAGGAATGGCCAGCTTCAGGGTCTCTTTCGGCTTGTGAGTGATCTCTTGCCTCAGAATACTCTTCAGAGCCCGAACATTGTAGCCTGAGAAACACAGCCAGGCAGGAGAGTGAGAGAAGAAAGCATTTCATTGGACAGTGTATGCTATGTGTATCATGTACATATATGACTAATAAAACTTGAAACTTGAGAGGGAGACAAATGGAGGGTCAGCTTCCCTAAATGTATACTTGCACATGTATATTTTTAAACAGTTGTATTTTCTTTGAGGACACTCACTGTGCTCCTTGAATATGAGCAGCACACAGGTGATGAGCTTCATAAGCTCAGCCACCACCACAGCAGAGGAGGCCAGGTAGCGGGGGCCATCCCCCCGTAGTGTGCGGGAGTAGCGCATGGTCAGCACCAGGAAGGTGGTCTGGAACACCAGCACCCACAGAGACAGGTACTTGAGCCTGGACGACACCATGTTGAGGACAGCAAGGGTCACTCTGGTCTGCAGGGAGAGGAGATAATAGTTAGGCACTGCAAGGTGAGGGGGCAGTCTTGAAACATTCAAAGGAAGGACCAATGGGCCAAATGGCTGCAACTCTTGCTCCTGTGGTCGGGCACTGGAGACAAGCTTCAGTGGTGTGAAGAACAATTAGCTTACACTGACACTGTGGCCAGACAAACATGCTGGCATCCTACTGGCTCAAAAACAGCAACACAATGATCTATTTGTCCGCAAGACCAGGGGCACCAGCAGATACCATATATGACAGTTTCCTAGTTCATCAAAGATAAACAGACTTTTAATTGTAGTGTGGTAAGGTCCGTTTGGACATTCCCATGATTGTAGAATCCCCTTTTCAATGATTTTACAGACAAAAGTCAGGCTACATGCATAATGACAGAAAGTCAACAATGACTAAATTAATAATTCAACTTTTGTTTATTCCGTTTAATTACAGTCAAAACAAGTGGCACCTTCCTATAAAGTTGACTAGCTAGTTTGTACAGGCGTCTTCTCACGTTCATCACCAGCGCCACTGACTCATCATTCTCACCCAGTTTAATAATGCAAGGATTGCAGACCTACCTGGTGGCACCGGAAGAAGCTAGCTAGGTTATACAAAAGTTTAACTTGAGCCGTAATTCTTGAAGTGTGGGTTGTAGTGCAAGCTATCTAACGTTAGCTTCCCTGAGTAGCTAATTAACTCAGAGGTCTGTTAGCCACACATTTCAAGCAGAGTTTCTAAACCATATTGTACTGTCTTAGTTCAAGTCCTCTCGTCCATTGAACCAGGCTGGCTCACCAACAACTGTATTCTACCATTGCCCCTTCATTCGGACGTAATTGTCCATAATACCATAATTGTTGTCTGTGTTATTATGGTAACTATTCTAAAGGTGCAAAGACATAGCTAGCTAAATCAAAAACATTTCGTATAATTTTACTGAGGTGTGTTCGAATACTCATACTATTTGTGACGTGAGTATATCGTATGCTTATTGGTCATAATATGGATATAGTTAGTATGCCAAAAGTTCCCGGATGTGTACTAAATTCGCCAAAATACGAAGTATACAAGCAGTGGACACCATGTCCTCATCATGTCTTCTCTACTTTTGGTGGCCTTAACTTCATGTTTTGCAATTATAACATTGACAAAATTCCAGTGAAACTTTCTGCTTTTCATCGGCAGGTTTTCTTGTCATGGTCCTTAATTTATAAACACAATTTTTCTCCACACATATATTATATGGAATAATCGGGATATATTGTATAAAAAATACTTATTTGTTTTTAGAATATTGGTTCCGAAATAATATCCTATTGGTGAGCCAACTGGTAAATGCAGAGGGTATTTTACTCAGTTATAAGGAATTCGTATCACTTTACAAGGTCCCTGTAACACCTAAAGATTTTGCAATTGTTTTAGATGCTATTCCCTCAGGTGTTGCTCTGTTATTCAGGAACGTGTCAAGACCTGACCCTCAGAGCCTACCTTCTATTGACCCTGTTGACTCATCAGTAGGAAAGATTTGTTTCTCTTTTGGTCCATTCAACAACAGAGAGATACGAACCTTGTTTCAGCAGGATGTTGTATCTATACCTTATGTCATGCCTTATTGGAATGGATTTATTGATAATATCTGTTGGAAAAAAGTTTGGATGTTGCCACACACATACCTACTTGTTAACAAAATGTAAAAATGTTTTTATTCACAAATATTATCCTGCCAACCACTATATGAAGAAGTTTAAGGAAAACAACTTAAATTGCTCCTTTTGTAATGACCACCCAGAAACAGTGTTGCATCTTTTTTGGCATTGTATTCATGTACGAAAACTGTGTTAAGACATCAGTAGATTTATAATTGAACACATTTATGAAGATTTTACACTATTGTGGAGAGATGCACTGCTTAGATTCTTTAGATGCGATATAAATAAGCTGAAACATTTTTATGTAATTAATTTCATTATTCTTTTGGCCACATTTCATATACACAAATGTAAATTTACAAACAAAAAAACATTTTCTTACCCTACAAAAAGAAATGGAACTATTTTAAGAATTGTAAGTGTATGTATGTCCCTTAAGGTCCTTGTGTAATTGTAATGTGATATTGTACCCCATAGCTCGATGTCCATTGTATATAATCTATATATACTTGTTCCCTCATGTACTTTCTGTATTGATTAGTTGTTAATAAGGAAAAAAAGTGGTGGACACCATTTCCGTGCTTTTACGGCCCATAATGCAAGTCTTCAGAAAATGGACGTGGCTTCAACGTTTTCAAATTTGAAGAAAATGGAGGAAAATATGCAGGCAAAGTCCGACGAAAGCGGATACAAATGAATTGCTTTAATTAATTATGACAAATGTTGAGCAATTTTTCAAATAAGTTACGTTGGCGGACAATTTTTTAGCAATGCTATCCTTACCGCAGTATGTACCGGTATGTAAATGTATGTTAGCTAGTTACCTAACTCTAGTTGGCTACTAATAATGTTACATCAAACTTGCCAGGCAGTATATTAACTATCTACTATCTAACTACCCAACGTTTATTGACGTGATTATTCACATTATTAGCTAACGTAAACTCGTACATCGCCTTGGTCCATACAATTGCTTTATTTCAGCGCCCCAAAAACTTAATACTTCCAGATCAACTGTAATGTCAATACCATTGTAAAGCACAATTTCTCCCCTTTCCAACAGAATCAATTACATGACCTACACACTGCCCGTTTCTGCATAATTCAAGCAGGCAATGAACCCCGTCGGGTCTTTAAAAAAATGGCGGGTGGGGAAGTGAAACTAATGCGTGATAGTAAGAAGGAGAGATGTCGTGGGGAAAATTGCTTTTTTTTTACTCGATCTGTCCAACTTATCACCTTATCGCCTCTAAAATGTAAATAAAACACTATAAAGAGTTGATATAATGTGTCATTTACATATCTATTTGAAGGTTTGTGCCGAATATTTATTGCGTTTTTAGGGCGGTGTTTAAGTGATCTTAGAAGTAAACAGCGGCTTTGAGAATGATGATCGCATGCAATGATGACGCAAAAAATGACTAGGTAACCCCCCCTTACCCCGTCACTGTCTATTTCTCGTTTTTAAAGGATGAGAGAAAAGCTACACCCGGTGGAGAGAGATTGTAAGACAGAAAAAGTTGCTTTATGCGTGCTGTACGTTACGACATGACACGCCACGATGTAACAGATGGTCCGTTCTTTCAACTTTTCTAAAATACTATAGAGCCATTACCATGTCGATCAACGCTTGAATAGAAACCTAGTAAACACCCCCAATTTTGAAGTGAACAGTCCCATTAGTTTTCTTTGTAGCCTCGTTTGAATGTTGCGGTTGCGCACATTTGTACGGAATGGGGTGAGTTTACGTTAAGTGGTATAGCCATTGCTCGTTTCAATGGACATTGTTAATTCCGGCTATCTACTCCAATTTCAGAGTGCTCTCATTTGAGTGTGGCAGAACCTGAATAACTGGTGAATACCGGTTGAATATGGCCGGTGTCAGTAAACGTCAGCAAAAAAAGTGGAATTCTACTGTTGCCAGCAACACAGTTAGTCACCAACGCTCTGGATAACATGAAAACTGCATAACATGAAAACTGCCGAACCAGCCCTGCTTAGGCCGAGTAAAATGGTCAGAGTGAAGTGTTCTCTCATTTGTGTCTGGAAGTAGCTAACCAACGTTTATTAGCGATCCCTCTTCATGGGGTCCAAACATATTAAAGCACTTGCATTACATATAATTATAAAGATAAAAGAATACATCATAACATTACAGTACTTCATATATACAATACAAAATGTTTGATACCACTATACAACAATATCCCAATGCATGTGTCTGTACCTTTGTGTGTGTCTCTTCACATTCCCCGCTGTTCCATAGGGTGTATTTTTGACCTGTTTTAAAAAATCTGATTCTACTGCTTGCATCAGTTACCTGATGTGGAATAGAGTTCCATGTAGTTATGGCTCTATGTAGTACAGTGCGCCTCCCATAGTCTGTTCTGGACTTGGGGACTTTGAAGAGACCTCTGGTGGCATGTCTTGTGGGGTATGCATGGGTGTCCGAGCTGTGTGCCAGTAGTTCAAACAGACAGTTTGGTACATTCAGTTTGTCAACACCTCTTACAAAAACAAGTAGTGATGAAGTCGATCTCTCTTCCACTTTGAGCCATGAGAGATTGACATGCATGTCATTAATGTTTTATCATGATAATATTTTAAAGGGGTGTCATTAATGTTAGCTCTCCATGTACTTTTAAGGGCCAACTTTGCTGCCCTGGTCTGAGCCAACTGCAATTTTCCTAAGTCCCACTTTGTGGCACCTAACCACACTACTGAATACTAGTCTAGATGTGACAAAACTGGGGCCTGTAGGACTTGCCTTGTTGATAGTGTTAACCAACAATGCAGTTTTAAGAAAATACCTTTAAAAAAAGTATGAGATAAGAATAACAAATGCTTAAAGAGTAGCAGTAAATAACATTACTTTAGTTCATTTGGTGGCAGTAATGCAACATATTGGATGTCAACCGTCATTAAACTCCACCGAAGAAAAATAAGTCACTCGCCAGTCTCCGACACTGACGAACAAGCCTACCGTCATGGGTTTTCAGGAAACCCTGTCCACCCATCCAGCAGGTGGCAGTAAAGGGCGAGCGGAGGGTTAGTTCTTGATGTTCTTCTAATCAGATGAGGAAGACAAAAATACTGTACAAGTAGTGTTAGAATACTCATACTAACATACTGTATACTACATACTTAATGAGTATATACTACATACTATTAGTTCATTTTAGTATACTGTAAACGAATGGTATCGTTCATGTGTTGAGTGTACTAGAGTTTCGCCTGTCTATCGGAAGTTGATGCTGTTGCTATGCAACCTCTTACTAGCTTGTTAGCATGACAAATGACTAGCCAGACATTTTACGATTTTGGGTGTTTTGGTAAATTCAATCTGGAGTGCCAGAGTGCGCTCTGGGCGTTCGTAAATCATTGTCAGATTGTCAGTTCATAAATGTAGTGTTTCGCTCTCGGAGCGCACACTGGGAGCTCTGGCCAAGGGGGGTGGATCGAGCGTTCAACGGCAGTCAAGCACCCAAGCGTTTCAAGGATGTGTTCAAACAATGATTTTTCAATGACCAGCTCAATTAATCCTTACCATTGTGACAATGAGTCGTCATAATGCTGCATAAACTGTACATTAGCCCAGGGGCGTTGGCAGACACAATGTAAGTAACTTCCATTATGTCCCCCTAATTGCCCTGAATACCTCTGTTGATCGTACAGCTATTGTATGCAGTAATCATGAACCTATGAACCAGAGTTATACCAAATATGTTCTATGTATGCGGAGGACTCAACACTATACACGTCAGCTACTACGGCAACTGAAATGACTGCAACATTGAACAAAGAGCTGCAGTTAGTTTTTGGGAATGGGTAGCAAGGAATAAGTTGGTCCTAAATATTTCAAAAACTGAAAGCATTGTATTTGGGACAAATCATTCACTAAGCCCTAAACCTCAACTGCATCTCGTAATGAATAATGTGAAAATTGAGTAAGTTGAGGTGACTAAACTGCTTGGAGTAACCCTGGATTGTAAACTGTCATGGTCAAAACAGTAGCTAAAATGGGGAGAAGTATGTCCATAATAAAGCCCTGCTCTGCCTTAATTAAGGGCTTGTAAGTAAGCATTTCACTGTAAGGTAGGGTGACCAGACGACCCCTGTTATGGTAGCTAGGTTAAAAAACGTTCACATGTAAACATGCAAGTGGACGGGCTATTTTGAAAATATGATTATATTAAATGAATGCACAATTTATTCAGATATATTTTTTGTAGATTGCAATTTTAATGGTTTGGCATTATAATAAGTATTGTGAAAATATATTTAGAAATGTTCATGGATAGCAGTAGCAGTGGAGAGGAAGGAGAGGAGGATGACTGGATAGGAAGAAGTGTGAAGGAGACGGGAGGAAAGGTAAAGATATGATTACGGTGAAGAACGGCAGTGGTAGAACATCAGCAGACGAAAAAGCATAAATCCTCTCTGATTGCCCGTGTTGGTATGTCCTCTGTCACCACATTCTTCAAGAAGGTAGAGCCTTCCCAAGAAGAACATGGTTTAGCTGTGCAGAAGGGTGTCTTTGCATACCACACTATGCGACACAATCATTGTTACAGATCTCTGGACTGCACAGCACAACTGATACGGAAGCTTTATGAGCCTAAGTTTACTTATGCTAGGACAAAATGTGACGCCATAGTGAGTAACGTGTTAGCACCATGGGCAACTACTTTGGTAACACAGGACCTAGACCAGGTTGAATTTGTGTCCCTGTCCATTGATGCGTCCAATCGTGGACATGTAAAGCTGCTGCCAATAGTAGTCAGATATTATAAGATATATGATGGCAGCACATCTGTGGAAACAAAACTGCTTGATTTTGTTGAATTGAATGGAGAAACAGCAGAGGAAATTGCAGCTGAGGTCCTGGTGGTCTTCCAAAAATGTAACCTGGAAAACAATCTCTGCCGACAACAAATACCAAAAATGCTCTGCAGTGGGAGGTGATTGGCTTAGGTTTTCATTCATAACACGGCCAGAACAGCTTTGGATATGATGTTGAGTATCTGCTCACAAAGATATTTGAATATGTTCTTATTTTCACCATCAGAGTAGAAAGACTGAAGGGCTTTTGTGAGTTTGTTGGCCAGGAGTACCATAATATTTTAGGACACAGCAATGTTCGCTGGATGTCCATGCTCCCTGCTCTAGAAAGAGTCCTGAAAATGTGCCATTGAAATCCTTTTTATTTCTGAAGACAAATGCCCTGTTGTCCTGTGAACAATGTTCGAAGATCCACTGACTGAACTTTGGCTGGCCTTTGTCGATGGAAACATGACTGTAATTCAGTAACACGATCAAGATGCTTGGAGGCCAGGACCACTGTGCTGTGGACTCCGCTGCAATTCTGAGAAACATTGAGGCAAAATTGACTGCAAGACGTGATGAAAACTTCATTCCAGTTTTGGTCAGAGGACTTCTGAGAGAGACAGAGGAAAATGGAGCCATGTCAAAAAGAAAGCTTTCTCAAAACATCCCAATCATTCTTCACTACGGCTGTGAACTACATGCAAGCATGGGGAAAGCACACAGATCATCTAAAGATGTACATCGTCTCCTTTAAAAAGGCAACCTCTGCGTGAAGAGATCCAGAAGGCAGCACTGCAGGGTCACACTGCAGGGAAAATGCCCCAATGCGACCATCAATGAGGATGTGTGACGAAGTTACTGGCCTGCAAGAGTTTCTAAAGGGGGGATCGCTTGAAGAATGGAAAACATCTGAGACACCGCTTAGTCAGAGATGGAGCACGGTGGTTACCCACTTCAAAGAGAACGACATCACACACACTAACCTGGCTAGATTAGTGTCTGTTGTCATGTGCTTACCTGGAAGTAATGCACCAGTCGAGATAGTGTTCTCCCAAATGGATGATCTATGGACAGCAGCAAGAAATAGGTTCACTGTTCCTACAATCAAGGCCATGCTTATTGTCAAGACAAACTTTAACCTCCCCTGCCAGGAGTTCATGGAGAAGCTGGCCAAAGACAGAGCAATCTTGAAGAAAATACATTCTTCTGAGAAATATACAGATTAGGTTGGTATAAGTATATTATGTATCTCAATCTCATCAGCATCTTATTTCTTTATTATGTTAAGTATTTCACATATACTATTGTCTGTTTTTTCAATTTTGCTCATGTTCTCTTCTGCTCTTATTCTAGCAGGACCACTGAATGGCTGTTCAGATCGGACAGTTCTGTCTTGTCTGTAGTGTTTCTGTAGTATAGTTGTTTTCTCTGTCACAGTGTGCCTGTTAGACTAAATACATGAAACTGGAATTGTCCCCCTTTTTTATTTCATAGATAATAACATTGGATATTTTAATTATATATTAACCGCCGAACTGGAAATGTCCCTGGTTTTCATTTCACAAATCTGGTCACCTTACTGTAAGGTCTACTACACCTGTTGTATTTGGCGCATGAAACAGATAAAATTTGATTTTGATTTGATAAATCCTTTACACTTTTTGATACAAAATGAGAAAAGGGCAAACAATAAAACCCACCACCTTATTCCACTACTTAAACCTATCCTACCCTACCCCAGGCCAATGACCTGAGAGGACGGTAACCCTATCCTACCCTACCCCAGGCCAATGACCTGAGAGGACGGTAACCCTATCCTACCCTACCCCAGGCCAATGACCTGAGAGGACGGTAACCCTATCCTACCCTACCCCAGGCCAATGACCTGAGAGGATGGTAACCCTATCCTACCCTACCCCAGGCCAATGACCTGAGAGGATGTGAAACCAATCCTACCCTACCCCAGGCCAATGACCTGAGAGGATGGTAAACCGATCCTACCCTACCCCAGGCCAATGACCTGAGAGGATGGTAAACCTATCTGATCCTATCCCAGGCCAATGACCTGAGAGGATGGTAAACCTATCCTACCCTACCCCAGGCCAATGATCTGAGAGGATGGTAAACCTATCTGATCCTACCCCAGGCCAACAACATGAGAGGACGGTAACCCTATCTGATCATACCCCAGGCCAACAACCTGAGAGGACGGTAACCCTATCTGACCCTACCCCAGGCCAACAACCTGAGAGGACGGTAACCCTATCTGATCCTACCCCAGGCCAACAACATGAGAGGACGGTAACCCTATCTGACCCTACCCCAGGCCAATGACCTGAGAGGATGGTAACCCTATCTGATCCTACCCCAGGCCAACAACATGAGAGGACGGTAACCCTATCTGACCCTACCCCAGGCCAATGACCTGAGAGGATGGTAACCCTATCTGACCCTACCCCAGGCCAACAACATGAGAGGATGGTACAATACCACTCAACACACTCTGTAAATATTTTTTTTCCTGAATTCAAACCTCGTAGCCCCAAGTACTTCTCTGCAGCTGCCACCACAACATCTATTTTCTGTGACGTTCCATCTCTGCGGTGCAGTTGATGACCATTGCTATGAACACTAGGAAGCCAACCTTACTGAAATGTATCACCCATTGGCCCATCCCTCTTTGTTCTGGCACATATCTACTATTCACAGGGATCCTCTCAGAATCCCTCACCCTTGATCCACACTCCTACTTTATTCACTGTCTCGGCATACGACATCTTCTGCACTACTCTGACCCTGGCCACCTCAACCTGCCTCCCTCGCACCAGACATCGCAGAACCCCAGCAACATGGGCACTTGTACAGATGACACACACAACTTTTCTCACTGAAACTATGCATTTCTCTGTCCCGTGTCCTCCTGCACATGTCCCACATCTTGGAATCTCCGTCCTACAGTGCTGCCACATGCCCATAAGTGACACCTATAATGTGAATTATGGATTTGATGCTCTTGAACCAGTGTTTTGAACACAGCCCATGTCTGTGAATTTGGAGAGGAATTGAGTCATGGGTAACTACATCTACCTCAGTGAACTGCATATGTAGAGTGTGTCTGGAAGTAGGGGTTGGAAAACAAGTGGGAGGATCAACACAAGTGGGTCTATTGAAAACTAACAGCTAATTGGGCAGATGCTTTTCCTAACCTTAACCTCATTCTTGTAACCTGCTAGGGTAGTTCTCCTAACCAGCCACGTTAATTCACCTAACCTGCCATGTTTATCCTAACCTGCTACCCTAATTCTCCTAACCTGCCATGTTAGTATTCCTAACCTGCCACGTTAATGATCCTAACCTGCTTAGCTAAAAGGATACAAGGAAAGCCACATAAAACAGTCTTGAGTGGCAACCAATCTGCCCAATTAGCTGTTAGGTTGACACACCCACTGGTGTTGAGCCTCCCACTTGTTTTGCAATGCCCACTTTCATACACATTCCACGTTTGCAGTTACTGTACACATACTTGGATTAATTAGGTCTTTACTGTGTTCTCCACTTTTACATGAAGCGGCTATGGTACACTAAAGGTATGCAGACAACCTTTCAAATGAGTGGATTTGGCTATTACAGCCACACCCGTTGCTGACAGGTGTATAAAATCGAGCACACCGCCATGCAATCTCCATGAACAAGCATTGGAAGTAGAATGGCCTTACTGAAGAGATCAGTGTCTTCATGTGGCACCGTCATAGGATAGTACCTTTCAAACAAGTCAGTTCATCAAATATCTGCCCTGCTGGAGCTGCACCGGTTAACAAGTACTGTAATTGTGATGTGGAAACGTCTTGGAGCAACAATAGCTAAGCCACAAAGTGTAAGGCCACACAAGCACACAGAACGGGACCAGCGAGTGCTGAAGGGCGTAGTGTGTAACAATCGTCTGTCCTCATTTGCAACACTCACTATCGAGTTCCAAACTGCTTCTGGAAGCAACGTCAGCATAAAAACAGTTTGTCAGGAGCTTCATAAAATGGGTTTCTAAGGCCGAGCAGCCGCACACAAGCCTAAAAACATCATGCGCAATGCCAAGCGTCGGCTGGAGTGGTGTAAAGCTCGCCACCATTGGACTCGCTGCCAAGTGGAAAAGTGTTCTCTGGAGTGATGAATCACGCTTCACCATCTGGCAGTCCGACGGACGAATCTGTGTTTGGCGGATACCAGAAGAACGCTACCTGCCCCAATGCCAATTGTAAACTTTGGTGGAGGAAGAAAAATGGTTTGGGGCTATTTTTCATGATTCGGGCTAGGCCCCTTAGTTCCAATGAAGGGAAATCTTAACGCTACAGCATACAATGACATTCTAGAATCTAGACAATGTATGACTGCAACTTTGTGGCAACATCAACACCCGACCTCACTAATTCTCTTGTGGCAAATAGAAGCAAGTCCGCACAGCAATGTTCCAACATATAGTTGAACACCTTCCCAGAAGAGTGGAGGCTGTTATAGTAGCAAAGGGGGGGAGCAACTCCATATTAATGCCCTTGATTTGCTTTATCAGTGAATTGGTTCAATGGATCAATGGATCTTGGATCTTCCGGCGCCGACAGAGATGGCCGCCTCGCTTCGCGTTCCTAGGAAACTATGCAGTTTTTTGTTTTTTTACGTGTTATTTCTTACATTAGTACCCCAGGTCATCTTAGGTTTCATTACATACAGTCGAGAAGAACTACTGAATATAAGATCAGCGTCAACTCACCATCAGTACGACCAAGAATATGTTTTCCGCGACGTGGATCCTGTGTTCTGCCTTACAAACAGGACAACGGAATGGATCGCATGCAGCGACCCAAGAAAACGACTCCGAAAAAGAGGGAAACGTAGCGGTCTTCTGGTCAGACTCAGAACAAGGGCACATCGCGCACCACTCCCCAGCATTCTTCTTGCCAATGTCCAGTCTCTTGACAACAAGGTTGACGAAATCCGAGCAAGGGTGGCATTCCAGAGGGACATCAGAGACTGCAACGTTCTCTGCTTCACGGAAACATGGCTCACTGGGAAGACGCTATCCGATGCGGTGCAGCCAACGGGTTTCTCCACGCATCGCGCCGACAGAAACAAACATCTTTCTGGTAAGAAGAGTGGCGGAGGCGTATGCCTTATGACTAACGAGACATGGTGTGATGAAGGAAACATACAGGAACTCAAATCCTTCTGTTCACCTGATTTAGAATTCCTCACAATCAAATGTAGACCGCATTATCATCCAAGAGAATTCTCTTCGATTATAATCACAGCCGTATATATCCCCCCCCCCAAGCAGACACATCGATGGCTCTGAACAAACTTTATTTAACTCTTTGCAAACTGGAAACCATTTATCCGGAGGCTGCATTCATTGTAGCTGGGGATTTTAACAAAGCTAATCTGAAAACAAGACTCCCTAAATTTTATCAGCATATCGATTGCGCAACCAGGGGTGGTAAAACCCTGGATCATTGTTACTCTAACTTCCGTGACGCATATAAGGCCCTGCCCCGCCCCCCTTTCGGAAAAGCTGACCACGACTCCATTTTGTTGATCCCTGCCTACAGGCAGAAACTAAAACAAGAGGCTCCCACGCTGAGGTCTGTCCAACGCTGGTCAGACCAAGCTGACTCCACACTCCAAGACTGCTTCCAGCACGTGGACTGGAATATGTTTCGTATTGCGTCAGACAACATTGACGAATACGCTGATTCGGTGTGCGAATTCATTAGAACGTGCGAAGATGTCGTTCCCATAGCAATGATAAAAACATTCCCAACCAGAAACCGTGGATTGATGGCAGCATCCGCGTGAAACTGAAAGCGCGAACCACTGCTTTTAATCAGGGCAAGGTGTCTGGCAACATGACTGAATACAAACAGTGCAGCTATTCCCTCCGCAAGGCTATTAAACAAGCTAAGCGTCAGTACAGAGACAAAGTGGAATCTCAATTCAACGGCTCAGACACAAGAGGCATGTGGCAGGGTCTACAGTCAATCACGGACTACAAGAAGAAACCCAGCCCAGTCACGGACCAGGATGTCTTGCTCCCAGGCAGACTAAATAACTTTTTTGCCCGCTTTGAGGACAATACAGTGCCACTGACACGGCCTGCAACGAAAACATGCGGTCTCTCCTTCACTGCAGCCGAGGTGAGTAAGACATTTAAACGTGTTAACCCTCGCAAGGCTGCAGGCCCAGACGACATCCCCAGCCGCGCCCTCAGAGCATGCGCAGACCAGCTGGCCGGTGTGTTTACGGACATATTCAATCAATCCCTATACCAGTCTGCTGTTCCCACATGCTTCAAGAGGGCCACCATTGTTCCTGTTCCCAAGAAAGCTAAGGTAACTGAGCTAAACGACTACCGCCCCGTAGCACTCACTTCCGTCATCATGAAGTGGTTTGAGAGACTAGTCAAGGACCATATCACCTCCACCCTACCTGACACCCTAGACCCACTCCAATTTGCTTACCGCCCAAATAGGTCCACAGACGATGCAATCTCAACCACACTGCACACTGCCCTAACCCACCTGGACAAGAGGAATACCTATGTGAGAATGCTGTTCATAGACTACAGCTCGGCATTCAACACCATAGTACCCTCCAAGCTCGTCATCAAGCTCGAGACCCTGGGTCTCGACCCCGTCCTGTGCAACTGGGTACTGGACTTCCTGACGGGCCGCCCCCAGGTGGTGAGGGTAGGCAACAACATCTCCTCCCCGCTGATCCTCAACACGGGGGCCCCACAAGGGTGCGTTCTGAGCCCTCTCCTGTACTCCCTGTTCACCCACGAACTCAATCATCAAGTTTGCGGACGACACAACAGTGGTAGGCTTGATTACCAACAACGACGAGACGGCCTACAGGGAGGAGGTGAGGGCCCTCCGAGTGTGGTGTCAGGAAAATAACCTCACACTCAACGTCAACAAAACTAAGGAGATGATTGTGGACTTCAGGAAACAGCAGAGGGAACACCCCCCTATCCACATCGATGGAACAGTAGTGGAGAGGGTAGCTAGTTTTAAGTTCCTCGGCATACACATCACAGACAAACTGAATTGGTCCACTCACACTGACAGCGTCGTGAAGAAGGCGCAGCAGCGCCTCTTCAACCTCAGGAGGCTGAAGAAATTTGGCTTGTCACCAAAAGCACTCACAAACTTCTACAGATGCACAATCGAGAGCATCCTGGCGGGCTGTATCACCGCCTGGTACGGCAACTGCTCCGCCCTCAACCGTAAGGCTCTCCAGAGGGTAGTGAGGTCTGCACAATGCATCACCAGGGGCAAACTACCTGCCCTCCAGGACACCTACACCACCCGATGTTACAGGAAGGCCATAAAGATCATCAAGGACATCAACCACCCGAACCACTGCCTGTTCACCCCGCTATCATCCAGAAGGCGAGGTCAGTACAGGTGCATCAAAGCTGGGACCGAGAGACTGAAAAACAGCTTCTATCAAGGCCATCAGACTGTTAAACAGCCACCACTAACATTGAGTGGCTGCTGCCAACACACTGTCATTGACACTGACCCAACTCCAGCCACTTTAATAATGGGAATTTATGGGAAATTATGTAAATATCACTAGCCACTTTAAACAATGCTACCTTATATAATGTACTTACCCTACATTATTCATCTCATATGCATACGTATATACTGTACTCTACATCATCGACTGCATCCTTATGTAATACATGTATCACTAGCCACTTTAACTATGCCACTTTGTTTACATACTCATCTCATATGTATATACTGTACTCGATACCATCTACTGTATGCTGCTCTGTACCATCACTCATTCATATATCGTTATTATTCTTTATCCCCTTACACTGTGTATAAGATAGTAGTTTTGGAATTGTTTTGATTACAGTTATCATTCATTTTATTACACTCGAAAAACATCTTAACCTGTGTATTTAAAATTTGATTTGATTTTGATTTGCCATAGTGTAATACAGAAAACAAATCGGTTGTAATATACATTGTTTTGAACAGTTTATTCATTTATTTCGAAAAACAATTCCTGTGTTTTACCATGAGAATGGCACGTACGTGCACAATAGGCAGATACATATTATAGATCTAAAAGTCTGACTATTTCTGTATCATTTGTTTAGTTTATTTCAAATCAGACAGGTTTTGTTCTTTATAAACAGGCATATTTTCCTCATCATACAAATATGAGGGGAAGCTACTTCATATAACGTGTATGTATTTGGTTAGCAGAAAAAGTATAAACATACAAAACTTGTTTATATACAGCACGTTAAAAAAATAGCCTTGCATAATGCGGCATTTAGGTGTAAATACCATTGCTCCACGAGCTCTGCTGATTTGATTATGTGGATAGTACATCAGAAGTAATTTGTAGTGGGGGATATTAAGTGCCAGATAGGGGGAATGGGAAAGGACTTTGGGGATTTTGCTATGTAGTTTCTCATAAAGGCACTCACATGATACCTTACCATGTGTGACGGGGAGGCAGGTAGCCTAGTGGTTAGAGCATTGGACTAGTAACCGAAAGGTTGCAACATCGAATCCCAGAGCCGACTAGGTAAAAATGTCTTTCTGCCCCTGAACAAGGCAGGTAACCCACGGCCATCGTTAACACTAACACTAGGCCGTCATTGAAAATAAGAATTTGTTCTTAACTGACTTGCCTAGTTAAATAAAAGGTATAACAATAATCATTGACTGTATTTGGATTTTGCTCTGTCAAAGCCACATTAATCTTTCAAATACATTGTAACAATAATCCACTTTGATTAGACAATACCTCAAATGCAACATTTCCAAAGAACACTTTCACCAGTCACCAATGTCATGGATTTGCAATGAATCACTTTGGTCTTGAGACATTGATGTTTCATTTATCGGTACAAAATAGAAACGATCAATGATTGTCTGTAATCACAGAGCATTCACATAAGGCTGTGCTCATGAGAAACATTAGGACGACAAAAATACTCATTATACAATTGTTTTTATCTTAAACGACTTGGTTTATGAATCACAAAAAAGATACACAAATACACTGATTGTAATTTAGCAAAAAAGTGATTACATGATTTTGGAAGAAATACTGTACCTCAACGCTCAACTGTTCTATCAAAGTGATCGACTTAGTAACATAATGTAAAGCATCTTTGTCCTAGTCTTATTTCACACACCAGAGTGAAACTCCCATGGTGAGAGAACATGGAGAGCGACAGTGCAACATCAAAAAATGCCTTTTTCTTTCATTTGGTATTTCAGTCACAATCTTTTCTTTTGTATCCATAACTGTACCATACATCTTAAACTCTTCAGTAACACAGATTCTCCTGACACAGACCACCACAGCCCCCACTAACTGACATCCTCCCGAAGGTGTGGGGGAGAGACAGAGGCTACACTGTAACAAAGGCAATAATGAAAAAGAATACAGGAACTTACACTGAGTGTACAAAACATTAAGAACTCCTGCTTTCCATGAGATAGACTGACCAGGTGAATCCAAGTGAAAGCTATGATCACTTAAATAAAAAAATTAAAATCCGTGTAGATGGGAGGAGACCGGTTAAAGAAGGATTTTTAAGCCTCGAGACAGTGTATGTGTGTCATTTAGAGGGTGAATTGGGCAAAACAAAAAATGCAAATGTCCTTGAACAGGGTATGGTAGTAGGTGCCAGGTGCACCAGTTTGTGTCAAGAACTGCAACGCTGCTGCGTTTTTCATGCTCAACAGTTTCCTGTGTGTATCAAGAAGTCTGTTCTTAGGGGTGCATCTCAATATTAGGATCGTGTTCCTAATGTTTGGTATACTCAGTGTACATGACAACTATTTACACCACAGTTTAGCTTAGAACCACACATTGAAGAGATGTATCTGCATGTTTTTAGCGTGTGTGTGTTTCTAACCACACAATAGCCCCTCAAATAGCATCACCACATCCTAATCGGATACATTCCATAATACGAATCCATAAGGCAGTCTTCGCTTAGTGAACACATCTTAACATAAGCGAACGTAACCCATCATATAAAAAGTCACGTTCATTTTCAATGAAACCGTATGTCCTTGGCAGAGGTCTACATAAAACAGTGAATGAAAATGATAGCATGTTAAATGAGCAATTATTTCCTTAATTTTTTAATAAAATAAGTCTCAGCCCAAAGAAACGTCCCAAGAGGGATGAATAAAAAGCAGATTTAGACAATGTCCAATGTCGATTCGGTCTTGGTGTCTTCTTGAACAGTCCGTTGTCCTTACATAATCACCGGTTGGCTCTGGTTCCTTGTTTGATTTCTGACGATCCGTCACTTTTAAATGTCAAAGGTACTTAAACAGTTTTTGGTTTTAGTTGACAATACACATACAAGACTATACACTATCTTTAAGTGCAAAATTGAAGAAAATCGTGTGACAATGAAGTGTAAAAGTGATTACTGTAATCAGAGAGACAATAAGACAAAAACAAATGACGAAAGAAGTGATGGATAAGAGTTTAAGTGTTGTAACTACAAAGATCAGCAAAGCATTTAAGAGTTGGGCACTTTAATAGAGTCCTCTTGTCTATGCAAACACCTGCATGTTGCCACGCTGAGGCTGCTGGGGGTTCTGTTGTGTCTGCTGGGACTGCGGCTGCAGCTGCTCCGGAATGTGTGTGTGGCGGAGAGGCGGCAGTGCATGGGGGTTCCCCAGGGGGGGTGGGGCTGGTGGTGACGTCAGACCAGTCTGAGTTGGAGTGGGGGGGAGGAGGAGGACCAGGGGTCAGGGGACTCAGGGGAGGGGGTGAGGTAAGGGTGCTCGCTGGGCGGGTGAGCCGGATACCCTGGGGTGGTGCCCTCCGAGCCAGCCGTAGCGTAGCTGTGCTGAGAAGGAGGGGTTGGGTACTTATCCACGGGGCTCTGCATAGCCTGATAGGGAGGGAGTTGTTGGCGGGACTGGCCATCCTGCACCATGCCGTGGCCGTGGGCCAGGCCATGGGAGTGGGGGTGAGGGAGGCTGTGAGACAGGCTGTGCTGGAGGCTCATGTTGGGCATCTGGTACAACATGCCCTGGGTGCAGTGGAGGTGAGTAGGGCCCTGCTGAGATTGGGGCTGGCCCTGGTTTTGGCCCTGGGACTGCACCTGCCCAGGCTGGGGCTGCTTCAGCAGGGCCTGCCCACCCCCCGGCGCCATCATCTGGAAGGTAACAATGGGAGGCAGCTGCTCGCGGCTCATGGTGACATTCATAGGGGTGAGCAGGCCTTGGCCGTGGTGCTGGGACATGCTAGGGTGGCCACTGCCCATCTGCTGGGGGAGGAGGTTTAACATGTGGCCACCGTAGCCATGCTTCAGGCCCACCCAACTCTGCTGCTGGCCCAGCATGTGGCTGACTGGGGGCAGCAGGGGCCTGGAGGAGGGGCTGCCCAGGAGAGGAGAGTTAGTCGTTTTGGAGGCCCCGGCAGCATCTCCTATGTATGAGTGTGGAGACTCCAGGGAGTCGACAGGGGACATGGTGACTGAGCTCTCCGACAGCCCTCCTGCAGCTTTAGTGCAGTTGCCACTGGCTCCTCCCACTGCAGTCCCTTCTCCTCCCGTTGGCTTCTTTCTCCGCTTGGCCTTCATGTCTTTCAGCTCTTTTGCTGTAGCCCCACCCACCCCTCCAACCTTTGCACCGCCGCGCCTGCTCTTCTTGCCCTGGGGTCCGGGGCGCATGCCCATGTAGCCAGCGCCATTGCCTCCACAGACCAAGGAAGAGTGTCCCCCGCCCATGTGGTTGGGGCCATTGTGAGGGCTGTGGACCAGGTTGTACTGGTCAAGCAGACGTACGATGTCATGGTGCATGCGCTCCTGTGCGGTGTCGCGGGGCAGCCGGTCCAGGTGGTCTGTGATGTCCCTATTAGAGTAGTGGTCCAGCAGAACCTGGGCTGCCTCAAAACTACCCTCTCTGGCTGCCAGGAACAACGGGGTCTGCTCCTGAAGGAACACAACAGGAGAAACAACCCATGAAGGCATGTACCAAGCAAATAAAAGATCATCCTCGTGATAGAATATACAGTGCATTCAAAAAAGTATTCAGACCACTTCACCTTTTCCACATTTTGTTACATTACAGCCTTATTCTAAAATGGAATAAATACTCCCCCTCTTCTGAAATCTACCAATACCCCATAACAACATAAATATCACATTTACATAAGTAGTCAGACCCTTTAGTACTTTGTTGAAGCACCTTTGGCAGCGATTAAAGCATCGAGTCTTCTTGGGTATGACATTACAAGCTTGGCACACCTGTATTTTGGGAGTTTCTACCATTCTTCTCTGCAGATCATCTCAAGCGCTGCCAGGTTGGATGGGGAGTGTCGCTGCACAGCTTTTTTCAGGTCTCTCCAGAGATGTTCAATCGGGTTCAAGTCTGGGCTCTGGCTGGGCCACTCAAGGACATTCAAAGACTTGTCCCAAAGCCACGCCTGCGTTTTCTTGGCTGTGCTCTTAGGGTCGTTGTCCTGTTGGAAGGTGGAACTTCTCCCCAGTCTGAGGTCCTGAGCGCCCTGAAGCAGGTTTTTTTTATCAAGGACCTCTCTGTACTTTACTCCATTCGTCTTTCCCCTCAATCCTGACTAGTCTCCCAGTCCCCGCCGCTGAAGAAGATCCCCACAGCATGATGCTGCCACCACCATGCATCACCGTAGGGAAGGTATTGGCCAGGTGATGAGCAGTGCCTGGTTTCCTCCAGACGTGACACTTGACATTCAGTTCAATCTTGGTTTCATCAGACCAGAGAATCTTGTTTCTCTTGGTCTGAAAATTCTTTAGGTGCCTTTTGGCAAACTCCAAGCGGGCTGTCATGTTCCTTTTACTGAGGAGTGGCTTCCATCTGGACACTCTACCACAAAGGCTTGATTGGTGGAGTGCTACAGAGATGGTTGTCCTTCTGGAAGGTTTTCCCATCTCCACAGAAGAACTCTGAAGCTCTGTCAGAGTGACCATCGGGTTCTTGGTCACCTCCCTGACGGCCCGCTCTAGGAAGATTCTTGGTGGTTCCAAACTTCTTCCATTTAAGAATGGAGGCCACTGTGTTCTTGGGGACATTCAATGCTGCAGAAAGGTTTTGGTACTATTCCTCAGATCTGTGCCACGACACAATCCTGTCTCAGAGCTCTACAGACAATTCTTTAGACCTCATGGCTTGGTTTTTGCTCTGACGTGCACTGTCAACTGTGGGACCTTATATAGACAGGTGTGTTCCTTTCCAAATCATGTACAATCAATTGAATTTACCACAGGTGGACTCCAAGTTGTCGAAACATCAAGGATGATCAATGGAAACAGGATGCACCTGAGCTCAATTTCGAGTCTCATAGCAAAGGGTCTGAATAATTTAGTAAAGTTATTTTTGTAATGATTTTTCCCCAAAATATTATAAAACCCAGTTTTCGCTTTGTCATTATGTGGTATTATTGTGTGTAGATTGATGAGGGAAAAAATGTATTCAATCAATTTCAGAATAAGGCTTTAACTTAAAAATATATAGAAAAAGTGAAGGGGTCCTGAATACTTTCTGAATGCACTGTAGCTTGACTTAAAGACTACTTTTGAGGTTTGAAAACATGTGCAATACAAGGTAGAAGTGAAATGCAAACTGAGGTAGTACAAACCTTGTTGTCCTGCATGTCTCTGTTGGCTCCATTCTTCAGCAGCACCAGAGTGGCCTCCACATTGTTCACAGCAGCTGCCCAGTGCAGAGCAGATTTACCTGAGAGAGAGAGGAATATGAGTCAAAGACAGACATGCAAATTGCTCTTATGGCACAAAACTATTTTGACTGCCCACTTTATTTTTTTTGAGAAGGTTGGTCCTCAAGCAATGGCATGACCGAAATGCAAATGCCAAAACCGCAAAACAAACTCATGACCCAGCTTTAATGGAATTGTAATGGTAACTGGGCTCCATTGAGAGCGAGATTGAAACCACGGGACTATAACGTTGACTTTTTTTTTTTAATAGTTAAAATCACACAATTCATTCTGTGAAGTAAAATGTTTGATAGTTAATTTTAAGTGAAAAAATTACAAACTAAAAAGTTATATCTGCAATCCAATCACAAGCCTGAACAAATAGACAGACCAATCAGCACACGTTCTTGCCATCTTTCTCCATGTATGGGCTAGTCTAGCCAGCAATAATGGCACGTAAGCAAAAAACAAGTAAATTACGTTGTCATAATCAGACAAATGACAGTCATTTGAATGATTATCATATTACATTTCCTGATGTATTTGATGAGTCTTGACTGTCTTGGTGAAATAATGCTCTTCTATAATGTATCATGCATTCAAATAGCTACAGTTTTCTGTCTAATTCAGAAAGAAACTTGTGGCTGAACCCAGATTGACATCTCATAGCCACAAGGTTCTATCTTCAATTGCATCCCCCTGAAAAAAAACAGATTTTCAAATGTCTCAGGATTTTCATAATCTGCACTTTAGGTACCTATAAAAAGGTGAGGACCTTAATGGGTTAAGAATAATTCACTACAAAACAGTTCTGAGATCTGAAAACAATGCTTAATAGGGGGGGCAGGTAGCCTAGTGTTTAGAGAGTTGGGCCAGTAACCGAAAGGTTGCTAGATCAAATCCTGGAGCTGACAAGGTAATAATCTGTCGGTCTGCCCCTGAACAAGGCAGTTAACCCACTGTTCCTAGGCTGTCATTGTAAATAAGAATTTGTTCTTAACTGACTTGCCTAGTTAAATAAAGGTTAAAAAAAATGTAAATCTCAGAACTATGTTTTGCACAGATAGAACCTTATAGTCCCAAGGTCTTTCCTAATTATTGCCCTGTATGGCAGAGCTCAATGAGAAAATCACTAAAACAACATTTCCTATTTAAGTATTACTGAACAGTTTGAGTTTATTTTTTACAGGGACACATTAATCAACGTTTCAGTAAAAGTGCCGGTTTTAGCCAGCCGGCTAATTTTCAACCGCAGTCCCTGGGCAGGTTATTAAAAACAATTACAACATAGATAATCATTGAGCAGTGAGCACACGCAGAGCAACATAGGACAAGCAAGACGTAGCATACAGACAGAGCAACATAGAACAAAAAGCAGCAAGACAAAATTCATAAAAGCAACAAAGTGTTTCCACACCTCATTAGCTACAGACAACAGACAACATGGAAAGCGGCAACACACAGCTAGGGACCATGTTCACAAATCTGATTGACCTTTAGCCATGTATTCATACATTTTGTGAAAGTATGATAGGTGGTGCAGTTATGTGTGTCTGATGGCAGTGTATTCCAGACATGGGAAGCTCTCACAGAGAAAGCGGATTTACTAAAGGTGCTTTTCCTTAAGGGAACTATACAGTCACCTCTCATGATGGACCTTGTGGATCTGCTGACATTTGTTTGGGTTTTCTGTTTAACAAAAATACTGAGTGGAGGGGGAGCCAGGCCATTTAGGATCTTGAATACAAGACACACGTCGGTGTATTGCACAAGATTTTCCCAACTCAGGAGCTCATGTTTTCTGAGGATGTAACAGTGATGATGGCTATTGGGCTTCCTATCAAGCACTTTGAGAGCCTGTTTGTAGACAGACTGAATAGGTCTTAATGTTGTGCAGCAAGCTTGGGCCCAACTAGCCGAGCAGTATGTTAAGTGGGGAAGTATCATAGATTTGAAGTACAGTTTTTGCTACCTCTGTAGTCAAACAATTTCGTATAAATCGGAAATTAGCTAGGTTGAATCTGAATTTTTTTCACATGCTTTTTAAAAGAGAGGTTGGAATCAAGTATGATGCCACGGTACTTAAAATCAGATACCACCTGGAGCTTCTCCCTGACACAGGCATCTGGCTCAGTAGTATCTGTTGCCCTCTTTGTAAAGAACATGCAAACAGTTTTTTTCACATTGAGATGCAAACACCAGTCACTGAGCCACTCTGTAACCTGGACCATTACAGTAGTGAGTTCTTGTGCAGCTTGTTGTTTGCTCTCAACATAATCTCAGTTTAGAACAAATCTCTAATCCCAATGGGATTACCTGTATAAAACAAATGTAAAACCATACAATATACATGTAAAAACATTGCCAGTGCTCACCGTGGTCGTCGACAGCGTTGATGTCAGCGTGGCAATGTACCAGTTCCTCCACCATGCCTTCCACAGCCAGCCTGGCAGCCAGGATCAGAGGTGTGGTGCCATCATTCATCCTGGCATCCAACTCAGTGGCCCGGTTACGGATCAGGATCTGAGAGGGGAACCGTGTTAAAGGGGCAGTGCATCCCTCTGTCATGTTTTGTACACTCAGTATATATTTTACAGTGGTTTAGATGGTACAATGATTCTCTACACTATACATTTCTTGTTTTGTCACAAATTTGAAATTAGGCGAACTACTTGAAATTTTGCAACCAGGATATGGCGAAACGATTTCTGAATATTGCATATTAATGATATTTCCACACTGAAGTTGTAATAACAATGAAATTTAAAACAAAAATGATGAAAATGCCCTTTTATTGTAAGAGCCAAAACATTTTTTTAAATATAAAAACACCTGGAATTTCAATCTGTTCAGGTGGGATAGAGCTTTTGGCCCACAGAATGACATCACAATCTGATTATTCTGACCAGTTTAATGTGGGTTTATTTAATGGAAAATAACTTGAAATATATTGAATAAAAATATAAACGCAACATGCAACAATTTCAAAGATTTTACTATGTTACATATAAATTCAATTTAAATAAATGATTTAGGCCCTAGTTATTTTCACTTTACTGGGCATAGGTGCAGCCGTTGGTGGGTTAAACATACAGTGATGATTTCAAAATAACATTTAGAAGACTGCAATAAGATTTTTGAACTGGTGCCCATGTGAGCGCAGTACGAGGAATAGTTCAGCTGCTCCAATGAGTCTGTTTTTCTAGCCTCTCACCTGGAACACTCCCTGGGCATCGGCTGCCACAGCAGCGTGGAGAGGTGTGCGACCCATGTTGTCGTGAGCGTTGGCGTCTGCCCCAGCGTCCAGCAGCCTCTTGGCGGCGTCAGCCCGGGCGTAGCGAGCAGCCAGGTGGAGTGCCGTCTCCCCGGTGCGGTCTGTCTGGGCCATGACTGTTGCACCCTGGGTGATGAGGTCTGAGATGGCGTTGGGTCCCGGCTCATCTCCCCCGCTCTCTTCCTCCTCCTCCGCCTGCAGGCCGCAATCAGATGCCCCTCCGTTTCGTAGAGAGGCCAGCATCAGGGGGGTGAAACCATCTGGAAAATATTTTTTGCCATTTGGTCAGTCAAAAAACACACAGCAATCACTTCTCAGTTAGGTATCCTTACACTTGATTGACGCCAATCCTAAACTCTACCTGGTCCTTTGACATTGACATCCAGGCAGTCTGCCTCCAGATCAGTCTGTGGTGGAGTGAGAGAGATGTCAGCAGCCTTGTGGTGCTGCAGGGTCCACTCCCGTCTGTCCACTCCTCCATCCACACCCATGGGCAGCAGGGGCTTGTCCTCAGTCTGGGGGAGAGGGAGGCAAAGGAGGAGAGATTGAGACACTGACTCAATGCCATTATGTATAGTAGGTTGTTCTGCCAATTAGGTGCCTTTAGAGTAGTGTAACTTTGTGGATTTCACCCAATTTTACCTTTCTGTCATAAAGACCACATTGAAAAAGTGTTTTCCAATCTCAAGAGGTTAAATAAAACCTAACTCTGGGTAACATGGTTGACGTGTTATGCTCAACTTTCCACCACAAAAAGGGTACAACCAGTTCACCTGCTTTTACACTAGGACATTGACTGTTCAATGTCTCTTGAAAAAAAATATTTAAAAAGGAATATTTTCACCATATGGAAACAAGAGTTCAGTTCACATAAAGGTTGACCTTAAAATTAATCACTTATCACATGAAATGAATAATAACCTGCAGAAATGACTATGTTAAACAACTAAATAACTAGGGCTTTACAATGTTGGAGAAAAGTTGGGGTTAAGTGGGTTAAAATCTTCTTAGAAGTCAGAGGATGCTTAGATGGACATGTCAAAATGTCCCGGATTTATTACATTTTCCATATAGTCTATATTAAAAAGGGCACTTCCTTTTAATATACAAGGCTTTTAGATGTCAATATTTGTCCAACATTTCTACTTAAAATATCAAAGGGAGGCAAAAGTCACTTATTTCCTGGAACGACTCAGTAGCTGGTGAGCGTTCTGACCCAAAATGGCTACCAAGAAGGGTTCCTCTTCTCGCTCACCCTTACTTTCTTTGGCGGAGCCTCCTCTTCCATCCACCTCTGGCCTCCATCTATTATCCCTCCATCCTGGGTCTTGAAGTTCCTGCAGGGAGGAGAGGAAAAAGAGGTCAGTGTGTGGCTCAGGAGAATTACACCCCACATGATGGTACACCAGTCAAACATTTGTCTCAGTTCCATTCTGAATCATTCTGAACATACTAGAGTATGGTACAGTATAGAGGTACACATTTGTCTTTATTCCCGGTGTAGTGCAGTAATTTAATAAAACAATAAATATATATTGACCGTATGCAGGCCCTGGTCAAATGTAGTGCTCTATACACGGAATAGGGTGCCATTTCAGATGCAACTTCTGTCTTTTCTCCACTCACTTCATGCCGAAGTCGTCCTGGCCCACGGGTTCTCGCCTCTTGTCATCCTTCTTGGCCAGGAAGCCATCGGGGAGCCAGACAATGCCGTGTTTGCGTTTCCTCTTGGCGGCCAGCACGCCCAGCACCAAGATGAGCAGGATGATGACGGCTGCTCCCACAGCCAGGTAGAGCAGGAAGGGGGGCTTATGGGGTTCCGTAGGGTCACCTGGTGGTGGAGGAGACATGGAACTCGTAAGTAGGTGATGCTATCTGAAATGGGCTCTGCATTCAGAGCATGGAACAGAGTGTCCATTTGTTACCAAAGAACATGATAAGTGGGTTTAATCAGGTCTGTGATCAAAGATAATTGTGTGCTGATGTAACATAACTATTAGGGTGTTTAAAGGCGTCTCAGAAATCACACTGGGAAGAAAGGAAAGGGACTTACTGTTGACAGAGACCACAGGGTAGGGCAGCTCAGATTTCAAGTACTCAGCAGCGATGAAGGATGCAGCCAGCTCTGTGCTGGAGAAGCAGTCCATGGAGCGCTCAGAACACTTACGGTTATCGATCTCCAGGTACACCTTAGACCTGCAGCAAACACAACTTCCGTTAGTCTTACTTCCCAACATGGAAGACTATACACACACCTCATCTTATCTAGTAGAGAAAGAGAGAGAGACAGAGAAAGAGGGAGACAGACAGGATAAATACACATCTCCTTACCCGACAACCTCCTTGTCTAGCTCCCGTTTGCCTCTAAGCTTCATGGTAGAAGGCTGTCCTCCATTGGCATCGTCGTGCTCGAGGCCGTAGTACGGATACAACATAGGTTTCTGCTGGTCGTCCATCTTGACACGGAGGTTGGTGTGCAGCAGGGTTCCCAGGGAGCGCAGGAAGCCTCTCATGTCTCCCATGAGCTCCTCAGGCTGCAGTAACACTACGATCACCAGCGTTCCGTCAGCCACCACAGCAGGGGTGTCTCCAGAGCAGTCCAGGCCGTCCCAGCCACATGCCTCCGTGTTACAGCCCTTATCACAGATCTTGTTGGCATAGTGAGCCGCACAGTACTTATCATACCTTTATACAGGACAAGGGAGGGGGTTAGGGAATTCAGAAGACTCTAGAAGTTCCTATGGGTTAATAAACTTTGACATTTGAATGTAATTAATAAGACATGCACACTGAGTGTACAAAACATTAAGAGCACCTGCTCTTTCAATGACAGACTGACCAGGTGAATCCAGGGGAAAGATATGATCCCTTATTGATGTCACTTGTTAAATCCACTTCAATCAGTGTAGATGAAAGAGAGGAGAGAGGTTAAAAATATATATTTTTAACCTAAGACATGGATTGAGCATGTGTGTCATTCAGAGGGTGAATGGGCAAGACAACCAATGGAAGTGCCTTTGAATGGGATATGGTAGTAGGTGCCAGGCGCACCAGTTTGTGTCAAGAACTGCAACACTGCTGGGTTTTTCACACTCAACAATTTCCTGGGTGTATCAAGAATGGTCCACCACCCAAAGGACATCCAGTCAACTTGACACAACTATGGGAAGCATTGGTGTCAACATGGGCCAGCATCCCTGTGGAACGCTTTTAACACCTTGCAGATTCCATGCCCCGACGAATTGAGGCTGTTCTGATGGCAAAAGGGGGCGTGCAACTCAAAAATGTTCTTAAATGTTTGGTATACTCAGTGTACATGTGTATTGATGTCTTTATGTTGTTGCACATTCTTGTACCTACTTGCAGTAAGACTGTGCGCTCTCCTGACACTCGAAGCTGTCGAAGAGGCAGCCAGAGTTGTCACACTCGGGGTCACATCGGCCGTTGCGGAACAGCTCCCAGCAGGGCACCGGGGCGGTGCAGTTGACCCATGGCTGGCGCCAATGTAGAGAACAGTCCCCTCCGTCCCATTGGCACTCATGGCTGTTGCACTGCGGGTCACACACCTTATCCCCAGAATGCTGCTCACACTCTACGTAGGGGCAGGAGGCGGGGGTGCTGGTAGACTGATCGAAGATGACATTCTCACAGTGCCTGCCTGAGAAGTGGGCTGGGCAGTGACAGCTGTACTGGTAGAGTGGGTCCTTCATACAGGTGCCTCCGTTCAGACAGGGCCGGTTCTGGCAGCTGTGGACGGACTCGCAGCGGGGCCCACTGAAGCCTGGTTGGCAACGGCAGTGCGGACGACCAACCTGAGACTCCTGGCAGTGCCCGCCGTTCTGGCAACGCAGCTTGGCACAGTTGTAGCCCTCCACCTCTCCACAGTTGAAGCCAGTGAAGCCCTGAGGGGTCGGGACAGAGTGGGCATCAGACATGTGAACAGACTGGCTAGACAGATACCTGTGGTCTCCGTTTTACATCTCTAACATGCATTACTGCAGTTGACTAGTCAGAAAATCTGTGAGAATCTACTAAGTTCGGTATCTTCCTAGAACACTGCTGTTCTCAGTCATACCTGACCTGTGTTGTTTCACCCTCTGAAGCAAGCATGACAATAAGGAGAAGGAAGTGGTTAGTGGTTTGGAAAACAAGCCAGCAGGTCAGGGTTTCTCAAACTCGGTCCTCAGAAACCCAATGGGTGCACATTTTGGTTTTTGCCTTAACATTACATAGTTGATTCAAATTATCAAAGCTTGATGAGTTGATTACTTAAATCAGCTGTGTAGTGCTAGGGCAAAAACCAAGACATGCACCGTGTTTGGAAACCCTGCAGTAGAAAAAAAAAAAACTCACTCCATATCTACATTAGAGGTAAATACAATTTTATACAACACAATGCAATTTCTATGCAGTTGTAAATCCATTCAAAACAAAGAGAGAAAGATTAGCAAGCTGGCACATGGAGTACTTAGTAACACAGCAGTCTGGCAGTTGGAAAACAAACATTGAAAAGGGTAGAGTAACGTTATACGACTTACTGGTTGACAGATGCATGTGTATCCATGCACTGAGCTCATGTTCATGGAGCAGGTGCCACTGTTATGGCACGGCTTCGACTGGCACAGGTCCACCATGGACTCACAGCGGCGTCCTAGGACAACAGACAGACATGTCATGTTATACAGCATGAATGTGGGGTAAGCTAGGTAACTTGATACTGTCTAACATATACAGAGGGGCACTCTACCTGTGTAGCCCAAGCGACAGCGGCACTGGTAGTCATTGGCCAGCTGTACACAGTCCAGGCTGCCAGGAGACTGGCAGGGACCAGAGAGACACTCGTTGACGTCCCCCTCACAGTGTTCCCCAGCGAAGCCAGGGGGGCAGGAGCAGGTGTAGCGTCCCACCCCGTCCACACACTGGCCCCCATTCAGACAGCGAAGCTCCCAGGAGCCAGGCTTGGGAGCACAGTCATCCACATTCACCTCACACTGAACACCTACAGAGAGGGGGAGAAGAGAGAGAGGAGAGTGGGAGTGAAGACCATCAGTTCAGAGGTCAGAATTATAGATGTACATTACGCAAAACCAATGGGCCAGAAAGAGATAGATAAAGGAAGAGAATCTTCCGGTATCTGCTTACCATTAGTGCCAGGTGGGCAGGCGCAGGAAAAACGGTTTATGAGGTTGATGCAGGTTCCTCCATGGTGACAAGGATTAGAGTGACACTCATCCACATCATATTCACAGTTCACCCCCTGGTAGCCAGCCTTGCACTAGAACAGAAAAATACATTTTTAGATGTTTCCCTGGGTGCAGTACAATAAGTGCAATACTTAGATCCCATACGCAGACACACATTCATACACAACTTACCATACACTCATATGTGCCCTGGTAGTCCATGCAGGTGGCCCCGTTGCGGCAGGGGTTGGAAAGGCACTCATCCACCATCTCGTTACAGTAGCTGCCCGTGTAACCAGGCAAGCACTGACACTGGTGGGCATTACCCACATTCACGCAGCGACCCGAGTGCTTGCACACTAACTCCACTTGGATACCTGGCCGAGACAAAGACACACACAAAGACACGCATTATGCGTAATATATCTTCATCAAATGGTCATTATCTTTACCTATATAAGTTTCATATTTCACTGGTGACAGAATGAAGAAATGGTACTATAGAGGCAGTGCCTGCTCACCGTTCCGAGCAGCATAGTCCTGACAGGACATGTTGGGGACATCACAGTACATGCCAGTCCACCCCACAGGACAGTGACACAACCAGGTGGTCTCTGACTGGGAACAAGACCCTCCATTTTGGCACAGTGGCTGGCTACACAGGTTCACAAAGTTCTGCAAGGAGAGAAAAGTGAGTATAAAATGTTAGCATTGATTTTAAAATGAAGAACCAGGCAAGAACCATACTACAACACACTCTACCTGGCAGTTCTGTCCATTGTAGCCCACAGGGCAGGTGCAGCGGTAGGAGCCCAGGCCATCAGTGCAGGTTCCTCCGTGCTTGCAGGGCTGAGAGTCACACTCATTCTGCTCATACTCACAGAAGGTGCCGTAGAAGCCAGGACGACAACGACACGAGAAGGTGTTGATGTCATCAACACATGTCCCGTTATTCAGACAGGAACTAGAGGAAGGGAGAAACAAATTGAGAAAGAGAGAAAGAGATGTAGTCAAGCATGATGAAAAGTCGAACATATGTAGGTAGATAGGAATTCCTTGTGCGTTGCAAAGGAAATTCATTTTCAATACATGTTCGATACATCTAAATACGTCCCAATCCACATATCAAAAAGGAAACTCATTGAAGAATAATTCTGAGTGAGTCTCAACGTTAAACCCTTTACAATATTAACTATAAGTTACAGTCTTTTTTAACCCACCTCTCAGTGCATTCTGGGATGTTGTGTTCACAGAGGATTCCATCGAAACCTGGCCGGCACACACAGACAAAGCTGTTGACGTAGTCCCGGCACACAGCTCCATTCTGACACGGCTGACTGGCACACTCGTCCACTTCTGCCTCACACCGCTCACCATCAAACCCTTGCCGGCAGTCACAGGAGAACCCTCCCACTTCGTCCACACAGGAACCGCCGTTCAGACACGGGTCTGAGAGGGAGGGAGAGACACATAAAAAGAAAGGGTTGGAGTCGGACAAGAAGTTTAAAAGACCCAGAATAGTAACTAACTACGGAGATGAGTGTACAAGGTGCTCATGGAGAGTACCCAATATCCAGCAGTATACGTGTTGATAAAAATTAAGTAAAAAATTAAAGTAAAAGAGAAATGTGTGATAACTCACGGGGGGAGCAGTCATCGATGTTGGTCTGGCAGTTGAGACCGCTGTAGCCTGGTCGACACTTGCACACGTAGCTGCCCTGGCTGTTGATGCAACGGGCCCTGTTCTGACATGGGTTCTTCCTGCACTCATCCACATCCTCAGTGCAGCGGGGGCCTATTCACAAACATACCATTTCAATTAACAT
This sequence comes from Oncorhynchus gorbuscha, assembly GCF_021184085.1. Taxonomy (NCBI): domain Eukaryota; kingdom Metazoa; phylum Chordata; class Actinopteri; order Salmoniformes; family Salmonidae; genus Oncorhynchus; species Oncorhynchus gorbuscha. Next base: position 23,281,628 of record NC_060178.1, on the reverse strand, counting down.
CAACGCAATGACTGAATGGTAGAAAATGTCCCCCAACACACAGACACACACAAACAAACATTTTCTCTCTTTCTATGAATTACTCACCTTGCCAGCCACTGGGACATCGACAGGTGTAAAAGGTGTAGTCTGGGGTTGGCTGACACACACCTCCCCTCTCACATGGATGAGACGCACAGGGAACCAACTCCTCCTCACAGTGTTTTCCTGTGGACGCACATAGCAATATTGGTAATATCCCAAATGGCCACGGTACAAATCAACTCGGCTCCAACAGAGGGAATGTATCCTGGATAGTACAGTAGTGTGACTGGTGTTGTTACCGGAGTATGGAGGATCACACAGGCAGCTGTAGGTGTTGACTCCATCCACACAGGTACCATGGTTCTCACACGGGCTTGATGCACACTCCTCCATGTTGAACTCGCAGTTCACACCTGAGGGGAGAGGGATGTTAACTAAAATGGTGAACAGAAATACATGTGTATCTGTTAGGTACTGCAGTTTAATGGGATCATCTGTATATTAATAAAGGATAAATGAAACCCCGATTCAGACCTGTGAATCCGGGGCGACACTGGCAAGAGTATCCGTTGAGTCTGTCCACACAGGTGCTGCTGTACTGGCAGGGGCTGGACTGGCACTCATCCTTCTCCTGGTCACAGTGCTGCCCCACCCAGCCAGAATCACACTCACAGTTGTACCTACATAGAGACCAGGGGAGGGGTAGGAATATTATTTTACATGAAGTACGTAACTCAAGAAAGAGATAGATAGAGAGATAAGGTGAGGAGAAGCGTACCCGCTCTGGTGCTCTACACAGTCTCCGTGTACACAGGGCTGGGGGGCACAGTGGTTGGTGCCAGAGTGGCACAAGGGGCCGTGGGTGCCAGGGGGACACTGGCAGATGAAGCCGTTTACCTTGTCCACACACGTACCCCCACTCATACACGGGCTGGAATTACACTCATGGATGTCCACATCACATTTTGCACCTGTGAGACAAGGAATTCAGAAAGTAAATTAATTCACTGGGGAAAAAATCAGGCTGTCATTAATATGGAAATGCTTCTGATTAGATGAGAGGGAGAAGTGTGTGTTTACCTGTGTATCCTGGAGCACAGACACACTTGTACTCATTGATCCCGTCCTGGCACTCTCCGTATTCACAGGGGTTACTGGCACAGTCGTCAACATTGAACTCACAGTTCACCCCTGAGAAGAAAACCATTTAGTCTTGAGTCTAATGTAAGAAAGGAAGGATGCATTTTGAAGTTACTTGAATAAGGCTCTCCATTACACAAGGTAGATGCAGTTCTAATGGCCTCCATCAGGGGGAGCTGTGGCCTAGCTGATCATGCTTAACAGGTGTGTTCCAAAGAGAGCTGAGCGAGTGAAAGTGTGTGTGACCTAAGCTAGATGGCTGACTGGCTGTATGTGTCTGTACAGCACCAGTGCTCTGGCCGCACTAATCCCCCCCAGGCCACGGCAGCGTGCTGGGCACAGCAGGGCAGAGATCAGACGACCCTTATGACTGTTCCACTCCTGTCTGAGTGCATTGTGCTGAGAGCTGCAGGAAGCCCCTTCCACACCACAGAACACAACAGAACGGAGTAGGAACTGCTGGTGTTTCAGGTTCAGAGCAGCACAGCACAGTGCTTTGGGGCTGAGAGCACCTTCTGAGCAGCAGTGTAAGTTGGGGCTACATGACACCAATGAAGTCATGGTCTACTAAAGTTTACAAACTATAGTTTGGTCATGGTCAAGACAGACCAGAGTTTTACACATAACAGTGTTTTCCCTGGGACTTTTTTCAGCAGCGGTGGCTAAGGTAATGGGGTTGGGGATACCCCACCAGGAGATTGTTTTGGTAGAATGACTGCGAGGCCACTTCTGGTGACAATTTAAAACGTATGAACTTAAAGGTGTGCTCTGCTGCTCCCTTCTCTCCCTTCTCTGTGCCCAGGGGTGTCACACTAATTTTGCAGCACGGGTCACATTCGGGTATTCACTGAGGTCCGGAAGCCCAAGAGGTCTTCAACCTTTTCTTGCCCAGGGAACCCTCCCAGGCAAACAGACGACCCAGGGAACCCCATCATAGAATAAGTTAACAGGTCTTGTCTTATTATCAGGTGAATGATAATGGAAAGGGGAAGTGATCAACATTTAACAATTAATAGATTTGGTGGATTGCTTTGATGTCCATACATAATTGGAAGAGGAAGTGTAAACTAACAGAGCCAATAAGGTAGAAAGGTAACTAAACCAATTTTCACTAAGATCAGCTATTTAGCTGGTTAATCAAAGGTTAGACATACATTTTTGCCAACACATGGCTAAGTCAGGAGAGCTAACCAGCAGCGCTTGTTGAAAAAGCAGTGTTATAAAATGTTATTTGTCAAATACGCCTAATACAGTGGGTGTAGACTTTACTCCAGTGATCCAGTCAAATACTCCAGTGAATGTAATTTGTTGAGAAAAAAAGTAATTACAGTAGAAAATATATTTTATTTCTATGTAATTATGTTTGTTTTTCTATTGTTGCTAGAGATATTTATAAAACATTTTAAATAAACACGTTTTTCACATCAACAACATGCATTGCAACCGGCGGTCTGCACCCCTTCACGGTGCCTTCCGGGTGGCGCAGTGGTTAGGGGCGCTGCAGCTGTGCCACCAGAAACTCTGGGTTTGCGCCCAGTAACCGGCCACGACCGCGAGGTCCATGGGGTGACCCACAATTGGCATAGAGTCGTCTGGGTAAGGGAGGGATTGGCCGGTAGGGATATCCTTGTCTCATCGCGCACCAGCGACTCCTGTGGCGGGCCGTGCGCAGTGCACACTAACCAAGGTTGCCAGGTGCACAGTGTTTCCTACGATACATTGGTGCGGCTGGCTTCCGGGTTGGATGCGCGCTGGGTTAAGAAGCAGTGCGGCTTGGTTGGGTTGTGTATCGGAGGACGCATGACTTTCAACCTTAGTCTCTCCTGAGCCCTTATGGGAGTTGTAGCGATGAGACAAGATAGTAGCTACCACGAAATGTTGTTGCTCCTAGACATTTCCACTTTACAATAACAGCACTTAAACTTGACCGGGGCAGCTCTTGCAGGGCAAAAATTTGATGAGCTGACTTGTTGGGAAGGTGGCATCCTATAACATTCCACATTGAAAGTCACTGAGCTCTTCAGTAAGGCCATTCTTGTACCAATGTTTGTCTTTGGAGATGGCATAGCTGTGTGTTCGATTTTATACACCTGTCAGCAATGGGTGTCACTGAAATAGCCGAATCCACTAATTTTAAGGGGTGTCCACATACTTTTGTATATAGTCATTTCATTCGAGATCGTTTTCCCCCTATTATTTTACTTCATATTTTTGGGAGAGGCAATGGTTTAGCAGATGTAAGTTTATTTTTCTGTTTGTCCAAACATTCGCTTGTTGCTTTCCTCTTATTACAAAGTTTTTGTTCAATAAAATGAAAATAGTCCACCCATTCTCTGTCTCTGCTCACCCGAGGTGCCAGGCAGACAGTTGCACTGGTACTTGTTGACCAGGTCGATGCAGCGTCCACGGTTCTGGCAGGGGTTGCTGTGGCACTCCATGAACTGGACGTTGCAGATAGAGCCGGTGTAGCCCGGGTCACAGTCACAGGAGAAGGTTGCGATGCCATCACGACAAACCCCGTGGTGACAGGGCTCTGGGTCACAGTCATCTATGTTCTCATTACACAACGGCCCAGAGAAGCCTGGCGAGAGAAACCAAACATTGAGTAACAGTTAAAGATTCCCTGTATTAATGCTTTAGTTTAGACATCATGTTTAAAAATGCGAGAAAGGTACGTTAATTAAAGTTGAGATAGTGAAGGCGGTCTAGTACCTTCAGCACATTCACACTCGTAGCCGTTGGGACGGTCGATACACTTAGCCCCGTTGAGACATGGTGTGCTGGAACATTCGTCAATGTCGATCTGACACATCTCCCCACTGAATCCTAAAGGCCAGGGACGGAACCCAGCTTCAAATACTGTAGACACAAACCTTCTGAAACCCTATGACAAATGAATTTGATTAGAAAAAGGCAGACGAACCTAGAGGGCACTGGCAGACGTAGCGTTTGACTTGATCCAGACAGGTCCCTTGGTTCAGACATGGAGAACTGGCACACTCGTTGATGTCAATCTCACAGTGTGTTCCCTCAAATCCTTGAAACAGAGAGAGAATATTACACAACAGTACTGTGTGTGTGTAATTATAAAGAGATGGGGAATCACTGATCACACACACCTTCCATACAGATGCAGCTGTAGTCTCCTATGCGGTCCAGACAGGTGCCGTCATTCTGGCAGGGGCTGGACGCACACTCATTGATGTCTGTCTCACAGCGCGGCCCTCCATAACCTCTCGCACAGTTACATGTGAACGAGCCATCTGTGTTCACACACGATCCTCCATGCTCACAGGGGTTTGGACCTGAGGGGAAGCCTGAGAGAGGTTAGATACACATAACTATAAAGGAGTAACGAAAGTACCAAAGGGAAAGGAAGGATTTTTCTTAAAGAATAAGTCAAATTACAAAAGCACTCTAGGTATCATGTGTTCTGATCTGTCCCTCCTCACCTATGATGCACTCATTGATGTCGTCATTGCAGGTGCTTCCTATGTAGCCTGGGGCACAGTTGCAGTTGAACATGCCATTGATGGGGTTGGTGTCGCACTGCGCCCCGTCCCGGCACGGGCTACTAATGCAGGCATCGTTCACGTGGCAGAGCAAACCTGGTAGGGAAAACTCAGTCAGTCAGCCTGTGTGTTTTCTGTGCTTATAGATAAACCCTGGGGATTAATACACTCTGTTTCTATTTATCCATCAGTCTGTCCATAAGAGATATCTGTATATATCTATACTATAGACAGGCTTTGTCCCACACCTGTTTTTCCATAGGGGCAGACACAAAGGAAGGATGCCACACGGTCAATACAGGTGGAGCCATTGGTGCAGGCAGCCGTAGCACAGTCATCTATGTTCTCAGAGCAGTCCAGGCCACTCCAGCCGTTGACACATACACAGGTGTAGCTGCCCTGGATGTTGCTGCAGGTCCCCCCGTTCTGACATGTGTTGGGCTGCAGTCGACACTCATCCACATCCTCAGTACAGAACTGACCTGTAGGGGGAAAACAGTTGAACATTAGAGAAGAAAAAAAACTCCCCCAATTTGAACACAGAGAGAAACCACAGACTAACAAAGAAACAGACACTGAACGAAAAACTGAAACAAAGAAGTAAAGCCAACCCATGGACTATTCTTTATCCTTACCAGTCCATTCTGGGGGGCATTGGCAGTTGTAAGTATTGACACCGTCCATGCAGGTCCCTCCATTTCGGCATTGATGGTCGGGGCAGTCGTCAATGTTGTTCTCACAGTTAGTACCATTGAAGCCTGCGATGAGAGAGACAAAGACAGATATGATACTTAGGCTAATTACACTACATGAAAGGCGAACCATGAAAAACAGCCACAGATCATTTTTCCTCCTCCACTAAACTTTACAGTTGGCACCAATGTTCCCTCTTAGCTGCAGGCTGGGACACTGCGAAGTCCATGGAGAACAAGAGCACCTCCTCCCAGCTGTCCACTGCACTGAGGCGAGGTGACACGGTCACCACCGATAAATCCATGATTTTCGAAAACTTCAACAAGCATTTCTCAATGGCTGGCCATGCCTTCCTCCTGGCTACTCCAACCTCGGCCAACAGCCCCCCCCCCTACTCGCCCAAGCCTCGCCAGGTTCTCCTTTACCCAAATCCAGATAGCAGATGTTCTGAAAGAGCTGCAAAACCTGGACCCGTACAAATCAGCTGGGCGTGACAATTTGGACCCTCTATTCCTGAAACTATTCGCCGCCATTGTCGCAACCCCTATTACCAGCCTGTTCAACCTCTCATATCGTCTGAGATCCCCAAGGATTGGAAAGCTGCCGCAGTCATCCCCCTCTTCACAGGGGGAGACACCCTGGACCCAAACTGCTACAGACCTATATCCATCCTGCCCTGCCTATCTAAGGTCTTCGAAAGCCAAGTCAACAAACAGGTCACTGATCATCTCGATTCCCACCGTACCTTCTCCTTCTCCTCTGTGCAATCTGGTTTCCGAGCCGGTCACGGGTGCACCTCAGCCACGCTCAAGGTACTAAACAATATCATAACCGCCATCGATAAAAGACAGTACTGTGCAGCAGTCTTCATCGACCTTGCCAAGGCTTTCGACTCTGTCAATCACCATATTCTTATCGGCAGACTCAGTAGCCTCGGTTTTACTGAGGACTGCCTTGCCTGGTTCACCAACTACTTTGCAGACAGAGTTCAGTGTGTCAAATCGGAGGGCATGCTGTCCGGTCCTCTGGCAGTCTCTATGGGGGTGCCACAGGGTTCAATTCTTGGGCCGACTCTTTTCTCTGTATATATCAATGATGTTGGTCTTGCTGCGGGCGATTCCCTGATCCACCTCTACGCAGACAACACCATTCTGTATACTTCTGGCCCGTCCTTGGACACTGTGCTATCTAACCTCCAAACGAGCTTCAATGCCATACAACACTCCTTCCGTGGCCTCCAACTGCTCTTAAACACTAGTAAAACCTAATGCATGCTTTTCAACCGTTCACCGTCTGCACCCGCAGGCCAGACTAGCATCACCACCCTGGATGTTTCCGACCTAGAATATGTGGACATCTATAAGTACCTAGGTGTCTGGCTAGACTGTAAACTCTCCTTCCAGACTCATATCAAACATCTCCAATCTAAAATCAAATCTAGAGTCGGCTTTCTATTCCGCAACAAATGCCTCCTTCACTCACGCCGCCAAACTTACCCTAGTAAAACTGACTATCCTACCGATCCTCGACTTCGGCGATGTCATCTACAAAATAGCTTCCAACACTCTACTCAGCAAACTGGATGCAGTTCATCACAGTGCCATCCGTTTTGTTACTAAAGCACCTTAAACCACCCACCACTGCGACCTGTATGCTCTAGTCGGCTGGCCCTCGCTACATATTCGTCGCCAGACCCACTGGCTCCAGGTCATCTACAAGTCCATGCTAGGTAAAGCTCCGCCTTATCTCAGTTCACTGGTCACGATGGCAACACCCACCCGTAGCACGCGCTCCAGCAGGTGTATCTCACTGATCATCCCTAAAGCCAACACCTCATTTGGCCGCCATTCGTTCCAGTTCTCTGCTGCCTGTGACTGGAACGAATTGCAAAAATCGCTGAAGTTGGAGACTTATCTCCCTCACCAACTTCAAACATCTGCTATCTGAGCAGCTAACCGATCGCTGCAGCTGTACATAGTCTATCGGTAAATAGCCCACACAATTTTACCTACCTCTCCCCCATATTGTTTATTTATTTACTTTTCTGCTCTTTTGCACACCAATATCTCTACCTGCACATGACCATCTGATCATTTATCACTCCAGTGTTACTCTGCTAAATTGTAATTATTCGCCTACCTCCTCATGCCTTTTGCACACATTTTTTCCTACTGTGTTATTGACTTGTTAATTGTTTATTCCATGTGTAACTCTGTGTTGTCTGTTCACACTGCTATGCTTTATCTTGGCCAGGTCGCAGTTGCAAATGAGAACTTGTTCTCAACTAGCCTACCTGGTTAAATAAAGATGGAAATCTTTTTTTTATTTTTATAAAAGGCAAGCAGTAGTTCCGAGACTGCCGCACAACTCCCCTGGGACTGCCGAATATCAGCCCACGGAGAGAAGCGTGAGATTGACCTTCACTCAACTTTCTAGAGTAGTGGTCAACAACCATTTCTGTAAATAACCCGACGATAAAGCCTTGTGCACTCTAGACCTACCCCTCGCCAATCGGATTGCTCAGATTACCATGTCTGCAGTAATGTAGCAGGCATAAGAAATCTACAGCAAAGTTGATACTGTGACATTTCAAAATGTTTAAAACCATGACTAGAGAGAAACTGTCAACGAATACAGCAAAGAGCTGCTGTTTTTATGACTTCATGTTTAAGTTCTTACTGAGCACTGTAAACTGGAGGTGGACCAATGAATTAGGGCTGATTCAAGTTTCCATAACAAAATCAGTAATCAACATTTTTGGACGCCGATTACATTGCACTCCACGAGGAGACTGCGTGGCAGGCTGACCACCTGTTACCCGAGTGGAGCAAGGAGCCAAGGTAAGTTGCTAGCTTGCATTAAACTTATCTTATTAAAAAAACAATCAATCTTCACATAATCACGAGTTAAACAAACATGGTTGATATTACTAGTTTAACTAGCTTGTCCTGCGTTGCAAATAATCAATGCGGTGCCTGTTAATTTATCATCGAATCACAGCCTACTTCGCCAAACGGGTGATGATTTAACAAGCGCATTCGTGAAAAAAAGCACTGCCGTTGCACCAATGTACCTAACCATAAACATCAATGCCTTTCTTAAAATCAATACACAAGTATATTTTTTTAAACCGGCAAATTTAGTTAAAAGAAATGTGTTAGCAGGCATTAACTAACATTAAACATTAACATTAATTAATATTAACTAGGGAAATCGTGTCACTCCTCTTCCGTTCTGTGCAAGCAGAGTCAGGGTATATGCAGTAGTTTGGGCCACCTGGCTCGTTGCGAACTGTGTGAAGACCATTTCTTTAGTTAGTTTGCCAGAATTTGAGGGATTCCACCGTTTCGATAAATGATAGGTTTCCAGATTTGACCATATTAATGACCCAAGGCTCATATTTCTGTGTGTTTATTATATTATAATTAAATCTATGATTTGATATTTGAGAGTGCAGTCTGACTGAGCAGTGGTAGACCCGTAAGCGTTCATTCAAACAGCACTTTACTGCGTTTGCCAGCAGCTCTTCGCAATGCTTGAAGCACAGCTCTGTTTATGACTTCAAGCCTATCAACTCCCGAGATTAAGCAGGCAATACTATAGCGCCTATAAGAACATCCAATAGTCAAAGGTATACGAAATACAAATGGTATAGAAAGAAATAGTCCTGTAATAACTACAACCTAAAACTTGTTCTGAGCAAGGAACTTAAGTTTGATTTTTTACATGGCACATATTGCACTTACTTTCTTCTCCAACACCTTGTTTTTGCATTATTTAATGTTTATGTTTCATTATTTATGAGACTAAATTGATTTTATTTATGTATTATATTAAGTTAATATAAAAGTGTTCATTCAGTATTGTTTTAATTGTCATTATATATAGAAAATTGTCCGGTTAACCGGTATCGTCTTTTTTGGTCCTCAAATAATCGGTATCGTCGCTGAAAAATCATAATCAGTCGACCTCTACTGTCAACACTTTTATAAGCCAAAAAATGCACATTCTTTCCATTTCCACGCGGCGCTACAACAAGCACTGCAGCAGTAATGAATGAGTATGAAAGTGTAAATCGATAGGCTTGCATTCTAGTTGTTATTAGCAGCTTGGGTCTTTTTTCATCTTTAGGAATATTTCAATTTCTTTGTTCATAGAAGTACCATGAACTTGTCCATGCAGAAATAATGAGGTGTGACTGGAGTTGTCATCATCCGCTGGAGGACGGTGTCCCTTTTTGGTGTGAGTCAGTGGAGGAAAGAGAGAGGAGACTGACCGACCATCAGATGCAGGCATCATCAGCCCAGTAAAATTAAAAGCAAATTATTTAAAACGCTCACTCAGTTGTGCCTCACAAGTAATACAACAACGTATTTATTACTAGTGTGATCATATAGAATACCTCAAATTTTGAAATATATATTTTTAAATGGTCCGTACAAGCAAAGCCAGTATGCAGTGATAATGTATTGGGTCTATAGCTTACTGCACAAACATCATTGCTACATAACTGTTTTTAATTTGTTAATGTTGCACAGGCGTACATTTTTTAAGGCATGTTAAAAACAAATCTGAGCAGTAGACCTAGGTTTGCATTTTGACTCAGAAAGTGATCTCGACTCAGAAAAGGTTGGTGACCAGTAGAGCTTTCCCTGTTAACACTATCAACGTTTCCCTTTACTGTGGCAAATGGGATCGAATCAGCGTAATTAGTCACTTTTAATGCAACTATCCTAACAAAGCTAAAAGCTTGCACTCAACAGACCTGAAATTTGCCCAGTGCCAAACATTTTGAGGGAAAATTGTTTGGCACTATGCATTCGGGCAGATAGCATTCTCCTAGAATTATCCGGACTGCCAGATGGTGAAGCGTGATTCATCACTCCTGCCTATGTGAGTCCACGTACGCACATAGGCAGGAGCTGCTTTCAGGAACTAAACTGGCTGCCTGTTGAGGCTAGGGTGTCCCAGATTAGACTAGGTTAGGTTTACAGGTGTATTTATGGTCCTGCGCCCAGATATTTAAGTAATTACTTTCCTTGTGTTAGGGATGCACACAATCACAGCACCAGATCAGGTGTTGCTGATGTGTGCTTATACAGGTTCAGGAGGAATGCTGGGAAAGGTACTTTCTTGTATACGGGAGCCTCAGAACGGAATGAGTTGCCTCTGCCTATAAAAACAACGTCCTCTCTGGACAGCTTTCAAAATAAAGTTAAAATATGTTTGATGTCTTCTGTGCCCATATGAGTAACCCCTATGATGTAACTGGAATGATGAGATAGATGTTCTTCTTTTATGTTTTTGTTTTATTATTTCACTGCCATACTGTGTTCCATCTTGTCTAGCCATCTTGTCTCAAGAGGACCACAATGGAAATTAGTCCTAGACTTTGTTATCCTCGATGATTTTATTCATGTGCATGTATGGCTTTTAACTTTTGTGTGCTTGTTTTTTATTTTATTTTAAACGGTCGAATGAATAAACTAAAAACACGTTTCCACTGCTCCAGAGTCCAACAGCAGCGAGCCTTACACCACTCCAGCCGACATTTGCCATTGCGCATGGTGCTCTTAGGCTTGTGTGCGGCTGCTCGGCCACGGAAACCCATTTCATGAAGCTCCTGACGAACAGTTCTTACGCTGACGTTGCTTCCAGAGGCAGTTTGGAACTCGGTAGTGAGTGTTGCAACCAAGGACAGAGGAATTTTACGCGCTCCGCACTTCAGTACTCGCTGGTCCTGTTATGTGAGCTTGTGTGGCCTACCACTTCTCGGCTGAGCCGATGTTGCTCCTAGACGTTTCAATTTCACAATAACAGTAAATCAAATCAAATTTTATTTGTCACATACACATGGTTAGCAGATGTTAATGCGAGTGTAGCGAAATGCTTGTGCTTCTAGTTCAGACAATGCAGTGATAACCAACAAGTAATCTAACTAACAATTCCAAAACTACTGTCTTATACACAGTGTAAGGGGATAAGGAACATGTACATAAGGATATATGAATGAGTGATGGTACAGAGCAGCATACAGTAGATGGTATCGAGTACAGTATATACATATGAGATGAGTGTGTAGACAAAGTAAACAAAGTGGCATAGTTAAAGTGGCTAGTGATACATGTGTTACATAAGGATGCAGTCGATGATGTAGAGTACAGTATATACATATGCATATGAGATGAATAATGTAGGGTAAGTAACATTATATAAGGTAGCATTGTTTAAAGTGGCTAGTGATATATTTACATCATTTCCCATCAATTCCCATTATTAAAATGGCTGGAGTTGGGTCAGTGTCAATGACAGTGTGTTGGCAGCAGCCACTCAGTGTTAGTGGTGGCTGTTTAACAGTCTGATGGCCTTGAGATAGAAGCTGTTTTTCAGTCTCTCGGTCCCAGCTTTGATGCACCTGTACTGACCTCGCCTTCTGGATGATAGCGGGGTGAACAGGCAGTGGTTCGGGTGGTTGATGTCCTTGATGATCTTTATGACCTTCCTGTAACAACGGGTGGTGTAGGTGTCCTGGAGGGCAGGTAGTTTGCCCCCGGTGATGCGTTGTGCAGTCCTCACTACCCTCTGGAGAGCCTTACGGTTGAGGGCGGAGCAGTTGCCGTACCAGGCGGTGATACAGCCCGCCAGGATGCTCTCGATTGTGCATCTGTAGAAGTTTGTGAGTGCTTTTGGTGACAAGCCGAATTTCTTCAGCCTCCTGAGGTTGAATAGGCGCTGCTGCGCCTTCTTCACGACGCTGTCAGTGTGAGTGGACCAATTCAGTTTGTCTGTGATGTGTATGCCGAGGAACTTAAAACTAGCTACCCTCTCCACTACTGTTCCATCGATGTGGATAGGGGGTGTTCCCTCTGCTGTTTCCTGAAGTCCACAATCATCTCCTTAGTTTTGTTGACGTTGAGTGTGAGGTTATTTTCCTGACACCACACTCCGAGGGCCCTCACCTCCTCCCTGTAGGCCGTCTCGTCGTTGTTGGTAATCAAGCCTACCACTGTTGTGTCGTCCGCAAACTTGATGATTGAGTTGGAGGCGTGCGTGGCCACGCAGTCGTGGGTGAACAGGGAGTACAGGAGAGGGCTCAGAACGCACCCTTGTGGGGCCCCCGTGTTGAGGATCAGCGGGGAGGAGATGTTGTTGCCTACCCTCACCACCTGGGGGCGGCCCGTCAGGAAGTCCAGTACCCAGTTGCACAGGGCGGGGTCGAGACCCAGGGTCTCGAGCTTGATGACGAGCTTGGAGGGTACTATGGTGTTGAATGCCGAGCTGTAGTCGATGAACAGCATTCTCACATAGGTATTCCTCTTGTCCAGGTGGGTTAGGGCAGTGTGCAGTGTGGTTGAGATTGCATCGTCTGTGGACCTATTTGGGCGGTAAGCAAATTGGAGTGGGTCTAGGGTGTCAGGTAGGGTGGAGGTGATATGGTCCTTGACTACATTTACATTTACATTTAAGTCATTTAGCAGACGCTCTTATCCAGAGCGACTTACAAATTGGACTAGTCTCTCAAAGCACTTCATGATGACGGAAGTGAGTGCTACGGGGCGGTAGTCGTTTAGCTCAGTTACCTTAGCTTTCTTGGGAACAGGAACAATGGTGGCCCTCTTGAAGCATGTGGGAACAGCAGACTGGTATAGGGATTGATTGAATATGTCCGTAAACACACCGGCCAGCTGGTCTGCGCATGCTCTGAGGGCGCGGCTGGGGATGCCGTCTGGGCCTGCAGCCTTGCGAGGGTTAACACGTTTAAATGTCTTACTCACCTCGGCTGCAGTGAAGGAGAGACCGCATGTTTCCGTTGCAGGCCGTGTCAGTGGCACTGTATTGTCCTCAAAGCGGGCAAAAAAGTTATTTAGTCTGCCTGGGAGCAAGACATCCTGGTCCGTGACTGGGCTGGATTTCATCTTGTAGTCCGTGATTGACTGTAGACCCTGCCACATGCCTCTTGTGTCTGAGCCATTGAATTGAGATTCCACTTTGTCTCTGTACTGACGCTTAGCTTGTTTAATAGCCTTACGGAGGGAATAGCTGCACTGTTTGTATTCAGTCATGTTGCCAGACACCTTGCCCTGATTAAAAGCAGTGGTTCGCGCTTTCAGTTTCACGCGAATGCTGCCATCAATCCACGGTTTCTGGTTAGGGAATGTTTTTATCGTTGCTATGGGAACGACATCTTCGACGCACGTTCTAATGAACTCGCACACCGAATCAGCGTATTCGTCAATATTCCCATCTGACGCAATACGAAACATGTCCCAGTCCACGTGATGGAAGCAGTCTTGGAGTGTAGAGTCAGCTTGGTCTGACCAGCGTTGGACAGACCTCAGCGTGGGAGCCTCTTGTTTTAATTTCTGCCTGTAGGCAGGGATCAGCAAAATGGAGTCGTGGTCAGCTTGTTGCCTGGGGCAGCTCCAGCAGGGCAGACATTTTACAAACTGATTTGCTGGAAAGGTAGCATCCTATGACGGTGCCACATTGAAAGTCACTGAGCTCTTCAGTACGGGCCATTCTACTGCCAATGTTTGTCTATGGAGATTGCATGGCGGTGTGCTCGATTTTATACACCTGTCAGCAATGGGTGAATCCACAAATTTGAAAGGGTCTCCACATACTTTTGTATATATAGTGTATTTCACTACTATCAATCTTGCTGGCAATCTGTCATATAATGTATCATTTACATAGTGATGACAAGTTATATTGTAAACAGATAACATGAGCTAGGGTTGACAGTTGATTGTTGTGCCCACAAAGAGCCATTGGGAACAGTAGAGATGTAATACATAGTGTCTAGTGTTATAGCGCCAGTAGGATTCTAGTGTTTGGACCTCAAACATTGATTGCAACAAGCTGCATTCATACAGGCCTTTCACTAGGCCTTTCTCCATCTTTCTTTCTTTGCCTCTCTCTCTCGCTCTTACCTGGCAGGCAGTGGCACCAGTAGCTGGTCTCAGAGGTTGGGCGACACGTGCCCCCGTTGAGGCAGGGCGAGGGGGAGCAGGGGATGTAGGGGGTCTCACATTGGCGGCCAGTGAACCCAGGGGCGCAGTTACACCTGTAGGAGCCGGGGGTGTTGACACAAGCCCCTTGGTTCTGACACACCGGGGCAGAAGCAGCACACTCGTCAGTGTCGTTGAGGCAGCGAGGACCCCAGTAACCTGGAGGACAGGTACAGCTGAACTTGCCCCCAGACAGAGAGCTGCAGGTGCCTCCATTAGCACAGGGTCCTGACAGACATCTGTCCTCACGATTACAGCGCATGCCTGGACACACAGGGAGAGAGGCAGTGGAAAAAGAGATGAGTGAGCCGAGGTTATATAAACAGAGAAATAGGAAATAATGGGGAAGGGGATACCTAGTCAGTTGCTCAACTAAAGCAGAGGTGTAGGGGGCTGCCTTAATCGACGTCTACGTTATCGGTGCCTGGGGAGCAGGCAAACGCTCTTAACAGCTAGGCTACAGTGCCTCATGTCCTTGGTTACTTATCATGGCCATAACATACAAAACAGACTTCTGATCAATGCAAAAGCTAAGGACTGTCCTGAATACATGCACCAAACAAATGACAACATAGTGGAAAGAATGGATTTGGACTAGTGAACTGCACAGCACTTAGCACGTATCAGGAGCGCTTGTACAGTATTAAACAACAGTTTGAGTCAGAGAGAAGCTGACCTGTCCATCCGTGGGCACACTGGCACTTGTACTTGTCGAGGGAGAGCAGGGTGCAGACTCCTTGGTTGGCACATGGGTTGTTGGGGTAGCAGGTGGAGTTCTGGGGGGTCTGGCAGTGCTGCCCAGTGTAGCCCAGGGGACAGGAGCAGGTAGGGCTGCCCGGGATACCCGACACAGCCACAGAGCAATTCCCCCCATTCAGACAGTAACCAGGGTGACACGGGTCTTTGTGATGGCAGTAATCACCCAGGAAACCTGCGGCACACCTATAGACAAAAGGACAATAAAAGTTGTCTCATCAATACATCACAGACAGGACATTACACTATAAACACTATAAAGAGGAACAGGAGCAGCAATTGTGGACAACAGTACAAATCAGTCATAGCGTAAGAATCTTACAGCGAGCTCCAAATGTATTGGGACAGTGACACACTTGTTGTTGTTTTGACTCTGTGCTCCAGCACTTAGTCATTGTATCATTTCAAATCTTATGAGGTTAAAGTACAGACTGTCAGCTTTAATTTGAGGGTATAACCATCCAGATTGGGTGAATCATTTAAAAAAATTGTCCCCACATTTTAAGTTACCATAAGTATTGGGACAAATTCACTGATATGTGTATTAAAGTAGTCAAAAGTTTAGTATTTGGTTCCATAGTCATAGCACACAATGATTACATCAAGCGTGTGACTCTGCAAACTTGTTGGATGCATTTGTCATTTGTTTTGGTGTTTTGGATTATTTTGTGCGGGGTAAAGGTTGACAGCAAGATCAAGTTCTCAAAATATTTAAAAGCAGAAGGATGCGACGAGGTGGTGTTAGATGGAAGTGGCAATTTACCACAGGTGGACTTCCAATGAAGTTGTAGAAACATCAAGGACGATCGATGGAAACAGGACTCACCGGAGCTCAATTTTGAGTCTCAGCAAAATGCGGGGGGGGCGCTATGTTCAAAAAGTGTTGTAATTTCTAAACGGTACCCTAAAATTAAAGCTGACAGTCTGCACTTTAGCCTCAGTCATTGTATCATTTCAAATCCAACGTGCTTGAGTACAGAACCAAAACAACAATAAAATTGTCACTGTCCCAATACTTCTGGAGCTCATTAAGTCAGAGAGGGTATGTGGGATAATGTAATGAATACAGGGAAAATACTACACTGAACAAAAATAAAGGCAACATGCAACAATTTCAAAGACTGAGGTACAGTTAACTTAAGGAAATCAGTCAACTGAAATAAATTCCTTAGGCCCTAATCTATAGATTTCACATGACTGGGAATACAGAGTTGATCATGCTGTTGATTGTGGCCTGTGGAATGTTGTCCCACTCCTCTTCAATGGCTGTGCAAAGTTGCTGGATATTGGCGGGAACAGGAACACGCTGTCGTACACATCGATCCAGTGCATCCCAAACATGCTCAATGGGTATCAGGTGAATATACAGGCCATGGAAGAACTGGGACATTTTCAGCTTCCAGGAATTGTGTACAGAGCCTTGAGACATGGGTCCATGCATCATCATGCTGAAACATGAGACAGCGGCAGCAAAGGGACAACAATGGGCCTCAGGATCTCCTCATAGTATTTTCTGTAGATTCAAATTGCCATAGATAAAATGCAATTGTGTTTGTTTTCCATATCTAATGCCTGCCCATACCATAACCCCACCATCTGCCCGGTACAGTTGAAACCGGGATTCATCCGTGAAGAGCACATTTCTCCAGCATGCCAGCATTTGTGAGCAAGAAGCCGGATGTAGAGGTCCTGGGCTGGCGTGGTTACACATGGTCTGTGTTTGTAAGGCACGTTGGAAATACTGCCAAATTCTAAATCGACATTGGATGTGGCTTATGGTAGAGAATTTAACATTCAATTCTCTGGCAACAGTTCTTGTTGACATTCCTGCAGTCAGCATGACAACTGCACAATCCCTCAAAACTTGAGACATTTGTGGCATGTTGTTGTGTGACAAAACATTTGAGTGGCCTTTGGTTGTCCCTCAGCACAAGATGCACCTGAGAGAAATACGTTTTTTGTACATATGGAACATTTCTGTGATCTTTTATTTCAGCTCATGAAACATAGGACCAACACTTTACATGTTGCGTTTATATTTTTGTTCAGAATAGTTGGACTATTCATGTTCATGTCACTGGAGCTACTGTAAATCATTTGAATAGAGCTGAGCAGCAGAAAGGGTGACAGCAAGGTAAAGTTTATTTTATTTTTTATGCAGAAGGATGCAACGATGTGGTGTTAAGACGGAAGTTGGCCAAGTGGCAAAAACAAAAAACAAGAACAATCTTATGTGAAGTTGCACAAATACTTGTAAACATAAAAACAAGGACATAAGGCCAGCTCACCATCGCTAGATAGTCACAAGAGAGAGAAAAGAACAGAAAAAGAAATGCCCTATGTAAAGTGATTTAGCGACATGACTAACAGCAGAGTGGAAATTACAATATTGCACAAAAGGACAAATGAAAACCCCCACTCTGCCCCATACTTTCACTGTTTCTTCACTTCTTGACATGTCCCTCTCAGTTTGACATTGTCATTTTGTACTGTAGTCAGCTCGAAGTCTGTGTATATTGTATTTTGTATTGTCTATTTTCTTAAGTTCTGTCTACTGGTTGTGGTCACAGACCGATCGAGGTTGAAGCATGTTCAGTGGTCACGCTGCTCTCGACAGACACGGTCTCAGGGCTCTAATGCTTCTCAGCACACCGGAGTGTGTGTCTGGCACACTGCCAATACACTATCAAGAGACTCTCAGCCATAGAGTAAACTGCTATCAGATATAAGTCTTCACACCTGCCTCCCTGAAGGGGCTCAGCGTAGGCGGATGGTGACATCTTAATTGGGGAGGACAGGCTCATAGTAATGGCTGGAACGGAATAAATTCCATTCACTGACACACGTCCCCCCTCCCTCCCTCCCACACACACAATTTTCTCAAAAAGGAATACATTTTTATTTCACAGATCATTGAATGACAAACGGGAATAATTTGTATCTTTTGAAAAGGAGATGGGAATCATTTTTAAATGTAGTCTCACATGTACTATATATATTCTGCACTACACCCAAACACAGCTTGAAAATATTAGGTTGAGAGAGCATGGGAAACTCTGGCTGTCATGATTCATGACAGTGAGAATTCCAGAGTAGATCGATTGAAAGTGTATAAGTGTAACCCTAATATTTATCACACCGTCCCAGGCTTCAGAGGATTCACATACCTGTTTTATTTAACATGCTTGTTTCACACACACACACAAACAACCTTAAAAAAAACAGATCTTCAAAGAGCTGTAACACAGACCTCACCTCTCTCCGATTGGACATGCTCCACAGGCATGACTAGGCTACTTCCCTATAATACCTTCTCATCCCTCCATCCCTCCTCTCCGTCTCAGCACTCCTCTCCTCGTCTTTGGTTACACTATGCCCTCACCCCACCCAAAAACACACACAACTAAGCACAGCCTGTCAATGATATCACAACAATATGTGCTACCCTGGGAATTTACACTCACCTCTACTCTACTCCAAGGCAACCTCTCAACCCTCTGAAAGAATGATGACATGGCCCCTGACATAAATCACATTAGCAGCCTGTCAAATAAAGCTGACCATGTCCATGTAGGTAATCGTTTTATATTTCAGAAGACCTATAATGTATGAGTAAAGGGGAACATGATATTTAACAAAAAATACAATCTCTTGAATTCAACTGTTTGATTTCATTTAATTGGGTTTATCATTTCTGTATCATTTCTATTTCTGTTGACATGAATTTGTAAGTCGCTCTGGATAAGAGCGTCTGCTAAATGACTTAAATGTAAATGTAAATGAAGAAATGTCTTGTCCTTCAGCTTTGTATGCTCTATTTAATATAATATTGCCCCTAACCAAAATCACCCCACAGCTAAAGAACAAGGCTGTGAATGACACACAGCATTATTATTCCCAGGGAGGTTCTAGGTGAAAACAGGAGAGGACCTAATATGACTTATAAGACAACAAACCATGTTGGCCTGTGTAGTCTGTTTGCTGCAATGTGCTGAAGAATGTTGAAAGAAACAAATAAAACACATTAACAAAAAAAGAAAATTGGACAAAGCAGTGCACAAGGGCCTACAGTCAAATACAGTCCAGACTGCTCCTCACCACCCAGTAGTCACCACCCAGTAGTCAGCTATACACTCAGGAAGAACTCAGTGGCTCTGCAGCCAAACTCATCTATAGGATTCTTTGTTATCCTCCATGTGGGATTTTTCATTCCCTGTCCTTCTCTAAGTGCAGTTCGCAGCAGCTTTCCTCTCCCACCCTTCTCGGGGTGTCAGGTTTCTACAGCTGGATCACATTAGAGAGCCCCGGTCCCGTCAATGCACCTCCTCTCCCTCGGCTCTCTGATTGCTGACCTCTCCCTGTCCTGTCAATGGGGGCGTGGGTTAGGGCTTGGGATTGCCTCTCCAACTCTCTCATGGACCCCCGCATGCTCACTGATGCCTAAACTCCATCATTGGTACTCTACCCTGCACGTTAGAGACTACTGTCCTATGCAGTGCTTTTGGGAAGTATACAGACCCCATTACCTTTTCCACATTTTTTTTTACGTTACAGCCTTATTCTAAAATGTATTTTAAAAAATCCCCATCAATTTACAAAACAATACTCCACAATGACAAAGTAAAAAAACAGGTTAAGAAATTGTTGCAAATGTATTCAACATAACTGAAATACCTTCCTTAAGTATTCAGACCCTTTGCTATGACACTCAAAATTGAGCTCAGGTGCATCCTGTTCCCCTTGATCCTCCTTGAGATGTTTCTAAAACTTGATTGGAGTCCACCTGTGGTAAATTCAATTGACAGTGCATGTCAGAGTAAAAACCAAGAGATCAAAGGAATTGTCAGTAGAGCTCCAATAGACAGGATTGTGTCGAGGCACAGAACTGGGGAAGGGTACCACAACATTTCTGCAGCATTGAAGGTCATCAAGAATGCAGTGGCCTACATAATTCTTAAATGGAAGTGTGGAAATGGAGGAAACCAGGCACCATCCTTATGGGGAAGCATGGTGGTGGCAGCATCGTGCTGTGGGCATGTTTTTCAGAGGCAGTGACTGGGAGACTAGTCAGGATCGAGGGAAAGATTAACGGAGCAAAGTACTGAGAGATCTTTGACGAAAACCTGCTCCAGAGAACTCAGGACCTCAGACTGGCGTGAAGGTTCACCTTCCAACAGGACAACGACCCTAAGTACACCAAGCCAATGCAGCAGTGGCTTCGGGACAAGTCTCTGAATGTCCTTGAGTGGCCCAGCCAGAGCCCGGAATTTAACCTGATCGAACATCTCTGGAGAGACCTGAAAATAGCTGTGCAGCAACTCTCACCATCCAACCTGAGGGAGCTTGAGAGGATCTGCAGAGAAGAATGGGAGAAACTCCCCAAAGACAGGTGTGCCAAGCTTGTAGTGTCATACCCAAAAAGACTTGAGGCTGTAATCTCTGCCAAAGGTGCTTCAAAGTACTGAGTAAAGGGTCTGAATACTTTGTAAAATGTGATATTTGTTTTTTAAAAGCCTGTTTTTGCTTTATCATTATGGGTTATTGTGTGTATATTGATGGGGGGAAAAACACAATTTAATCCATTTAGAATATGTTGTAACATAACAAAATGTGGAAAAAGTAAAGCGGCCCGAAAACTTTCCAAATGCACTGAACATAGTCATTGACCACTGGTCAATTTAATAATGTTTACATCCGGTTTTACCCACTTGATATGCATGTACTGTATTCTAGTCATGGCCATCCAATACAACTACTGCAGTACACACCTTTTCTATCCATATACTGTCCATATATTCTGATTACGTCCAATTTCTTGCTCTTTTGATGTTTTTTTTACTGTCATTGTATTGCTAGAAATTGCAGCACTGTGAGAGCTAGAAACAGAAGCATTTCGCTGCACCGGTGATAACATCTGCAAATCTGTGACCAATAAAATTTGATTGGATGTAGGGCTGACCCCATTTAATCGACTGGTTAATTGTTTTGTCGATAGGCTGTTGGTCGATAGATTTTTTTAGTTGAGCAGTGGCAAATATATCAAAAAAACAATTATGGCACATGAGACACCTGTCTGATTCACACATTTACAATGTTTGTTTGGTTACGGTACTTTCTGTAAATTGCATTCAATATATTATTGTTACAGTCTTATTGTTGTCATTGTAGGAGTGGACATGTTTGCAGAGCGCACAACCTAGGCTACACTTATTTCATTCCTTTTAAGAGTTGTCAATTTATTCATTGTCTTTTGTTTGGAGCGCTACTGTCAATCTTGAGTAACATGCTGACCACACCGCACCCATTCTGTAAAATAAATGTAGACATACACTACCGGTCAAAAGTTTTAGAACGCCTACTCATTCAAGGGTTTTCCTTTTATTTTTTACATTGTAGAATAATAGTGAAGACATCAAAACTATGACATAACACATGGAATCATACAGTAAACAAAAAATTTGTTTAAAAAAATCTAAATATGTTATATTTGAGATTATTCAAAGTAGCCAAAATTGTTGACAGCTTTGCAAACTCTTGGCATTATGTCAACCAGTTTCATGAGGTAGTCACCTGGAATGCATTTAAATTAACAGGTGTGCCTTCTTAAAAGTTCATTTGTGGAATTTATTTCCTTCTTAATGCGTTTGAGCCAATCAGTTGTGTTGTTACAAAGTAGGGGTGGTATACAGAAGATAGCCCTATTTGGTAAAAGACCAAGTCCATATTATGGCAAAAACAGCTCAAATAAGCAGGGAGAAATGGCAGTCCATCATTACTTTAAGACATGAAGGTCAGTCAATCCATAAAGTTTCAGAAACTTTTAAAGTTTCTTCAAGTGCAGTCGCAAAAAACATCAAGCACTATGATGAACCTGGATCTCATGAGGACCGCCACAGAAATGGAAGACCCAGAGTTCTCTGCTGCAGAGGATAAGTTACCAGACTCAGAAATTGCAGCCCAAATAAATACTTCAGAGTTCAAGTAACAGACACATCTCAACATCAACTGTTCAGAGACTGTGAATCATGCTTACATGGTCAAATTGCTGCCACGAAACCACTACTAAAAGGACACCAATAAGAAGAGGAGACTTGATTGGGCCAAGAAACAAAAGCAATGGACATTAGACCGGTGGAAATTTGTCCTTTGATCTGGAATCCAAATTGGAGATTTTTGGTTCCAACCACCGACACGGTGTGGGTGAACGGAGGAACTCCACATGTGGTTTCCCACCGTAAAGCATGGAGGGGGTGGTGTGATGGGTTGGGGGTGCTTTGCTGGTGATATGGTCTGTGATTTATTTAGAATTCAAGGCACACTTAACCAGCATGGCTACCACAGCATTCTGCAGTGATACTATACCCAAACCAGATGGGATGCCGTGAGATTATAATTTGTTTTTCAACAGGACAATTACCCAACACACCTCCAGGCTGTGTAAAGTCTATTTTACCAAGAAGGAGAATGATGGTGTGCTGCATCAGATGACCTGGCCTCCACAATCCCAAACATCAACCAAATTGAGATGGTTTGGGATGAGTTGGACCGCAGAGTGAAGGAAAAGCAGCCAACAAGTGCTCAGCATATGTGAGAACTCCTTCAAGACTGTTGGAAAAGCATTCCAGGTGAAGCTGGTTGAGAGAATTTCAAGAGTGTGCAAAGCTTTCCTCAAGGCAATGGGTGGCTATTTGAAGAATCTCAAATATAAAACACCTTTTTTATTTTTTATTTATTTCACCTTTATTTAACCAGGTAGGCTAGTTGAGAACAAGTTCTCATTTGCAACTGCGACCTGGCCAAGATAAAGCATAGCAGTGTGAGCAGACAACACAGAGTTACACATGGAGTAAACAATTAACAAGTCAATAACACAGTAGAAAAAAGGAGAGTCTATATACAATGTGTGCAAAAGGCATGAGGTATGCGAATAATTACAATTTTGCAAATTAACACTGGAGTGATAAATGATCAGATGGTAATGTACAGGTAGAGATATTGGTGTGCAAAAGAGCAGAAAAGTAAATAATTAAAAACAGTGTGGGGATGAGGTAGGTGAAAATGGGTGGGCTATTTACCAATAGACTATGTACAGCTGCAGCGATCAGTTAGCTGCTCAGATAGCTGATGTTTGAAGTTGGTGAGGGAGATGAGTCTCCAACTTCAGCGATTTTTGCAATTCGTTCCAGTCACAGGCAGCAGAGTACTGAAACGAATGGCGGCCAAATGAGGTGTTGGCTTTAGGGATGATCAGTGAGATACACCTGCTGGAGCGCGTGCTCCGAATGGGTGTTGCCATCGTGACCAGTGAACTGAGATAAGGCGGAGCTTTACCTAGCATGGACTTGTAGATGACCTGGAGCCAGTGGGTCTGGCGACGAATATGTAGCGAGGGCCAGCCGACTAGAGCATACAGGTCGCAGTGGTGGGTGGTTTAAGGTGCTTTAGTAACAAAACGGATGGCACTGTGATGAACTGCATCCAGTTTGCTGAGTAGTGTTGGAAGCAATTTTGTAGATGACATCGCCGAAGTCGAGGATCGGTAGGATGGTCAGTTTTACTAGGGCAAGCTTGGCGGCGTGAGTGAAGGAGGCTTTGTTGCGGAATAGAAAGCCGACTATTGATTTGATTTTCGATTGGAGATGTTTGATATGAGTCTGGAAGGAGAGTTTACAGTCTAGCCAGACACCTAGGTACTTATAGATGTCCACATATTCAAGGTCGGAACCATCCAGGGTGGTGATGCTAGTCGGGCATGCGGGTGCAGGCAGCGATCGGTTGAAAAGCATGCATTTGGTTTTACTAGCGTTTAAGAGCAGTTGGAGGCCACGGAAGGAGTGTTGTATGGCATTGAAGCTCGTTTGGAGGTTAGATAGCACAGTGTCCAATGACGGGCCAAAAGTATATAGAATGGTGTCGTCTGCGTAGAGGTGGTTCAGGGAATCGCCCGCAGCAAGAGCAACATCATTGATATATACAGAGAAAAGAGTCGGCCCGAGAATTGAACCCTGTGGCACCCCCATAGAGACTGCCAGAGGACCGGACAGCATGCCCTCCGATTTGACACACTGAACCCTGTCTGCAAAGTAATTGGTGAACCAGGCAAGGCAGTCATCCGAAAAACCGAGGCTACTGAGTCTGCCTATAATAATATGGTGAATACATTTGGATTTGTTTAACACTTTTTGGTTACTACATGATTCCAGGTGTTATTTCACAGTTTTGATGTCCTCAATGTAGAAAATAGTTTTAAAAAATAAAGAAAAACCCTTGAATGAGTTGGTGTTCTAGAACTTTTGACCTGTAGTGTACATGTTATTCAAGCATTTCATCCAAACTGCTCACGCGCGACTACATACCCTGGTCCTAAAATAAATAAATGTTTACACTTGATGTGCTACAAGTCCACACTCCCATCTCTTCATTGGTTTTTAGGAACATATACCCACATGGGTGATTGAAAACTGTACTGAGGTCCACATTCCAGTCCAGTTAGTGGTGGTAAGGCACCTTAAAGTTGGTTGCCAACCGCCAGAAGATGACTGAAGGAGGAGAGATTACTAGAAACTAACTAGGTTGAACCTTTGACAGAACTGATATGGCAGGTGAAAACCTGAGGAAAATCCAACCCGGAAGTGCTGTTTTTCTTGAAAGCTCTCGGTTCCATTGCCTGCCTTTGCTCCATTTAAAGGGATATCAACCAGATTCATTTTCCTATGGCTTCCCCATGGTGTGAACAGTCTTTAGACATAGTTTCAGGCTTTTAGACATAGTGCCAGCAGCGTTTTGCATGCGCAACAGCTTGGAGCAGACATTTCTCTCTCCTATTGAAGAAGCTACAGTCCCGGTTTAAATATTATCGATTATATATTTTAAAAACAACCTGAGGATTGATTATAAAAAACGTTTGACATGTTTCTATGAACTTTACGGATACTATTTGGAATTTTTAGTCTGCGATGTCGTGACCGCTCCAGCTGGGAATTTCTGAACATAACGCGGCAAATCAAATAGAGTTATTTTGGATATTAAATAAATCTTTATGGAACAAAATGAAAATGTATTGCGAAACTATGAGTCTCGTGAGTGCAAACATCTGAAGATCAAAGGTAAGCGATTTCATTTATTGCTTTTCTGACTTTCATGACCTATCTACTTGGCTGCTAGCGGTTTGTAATATTTTGTCTGCTGAGAGAGATGTCTTTACATAAACGCTTGGTATGCTTTCGCCGAAAAGCTTTATTGAAATCTGACACGCCAGGGGGATTAACAACAAGCTAAGCTGTGTTTTGCTATATTGCATTTGTGATTTCATGAAAATGTAATATTTTTAGTAATTTAATTTGAATTTGGCGCTCTGCAATTCAGCGGATGTTGACGAAAATGATCCCGCTAACGGGATGGGTGCATCAAGAAGTTAAATAGTTGATACAATGTTTCAAGTTTGTTGCAGACAGGCCATGTGTAACCAATGTAATTTATAGGATTTTTTATTTATTTTTTAAATCAGGATATTTTCTACCTGCAGGTTGCAATGTTTTTATTTGTTGGCTTTATGGAGGCTATTTTTACATTGTTGGAAATGGCATTGGAAGTTACTTTTTATGTTTGTATAATTTTAATTTAGATTGATATAATTTTGATTAACCACATGCCAATGATATTTAGATATGAAGAAGTTATAAATTAAATGAAACTGTTTCACAAAAATGTGCATATGAAAACCATAATGGCACGCAGATCAGTAGAAATGGTAGGATAAATTGGCATTCCACATGAGAAAGGTTGAGAAGATTGAGATGTGTGTCTTATGAGATCTAGGCTATATGACACAGTATAATAGGAAAAGTCTTCCTTGGTTTCTTTACAATAAAGCAATTTCTCTCATTCATTTTTGCTCAATACCTTCTATGCTCTTTACTCAGAGGAAATGTTAGTAGTATTTTTGGAAGCAAACACTTTCATAAAGAGAAGGCTGCAAAAACAAGCGATTTGGGGGGGTGGGGGTTGTGAAGTTGCGAACAGCAAGAAATGAAGAGAAAATGTGTGGCTTGTAGAGAGATGAGGGAGAAGGAATGAAAGGCAGGAGAGGGTAGAAAAAGAGACTGTCGGAGAGTGGAGACTGACTTTGGGCTGAGGTAAAATAGCACACTATATTTAAAAGAACACTCCAAAGTAATCCAGATCTGACAGACAGAATAAGGAATCCATTTTGATTCTGTATGCTCCATCTGCTTTCCTCTGTTGTGTGGTGTCATTTAGTTATGAATCTCTAGTAGGCCTGAGGACTTCAATGAAACATGTTGGCATGTAACCACTGGGCATTTGAACTTCACAGGGTTAGCCTACTTTGTCATTATCACCACAGCTCGTCACTGAAGTGTCTTGTGGGTTTAGAATCTGGTTGTTACATTCCCCACTATTCTGTAGGGCTTCCTCCCTTTCAGATTGAGTGGGTGTAGGGGTGAAACACACAAAAAGGGACAGTCCCTCTTGGCCAGCAGGCCATGTTGACCCTATCTAGTGAGTTGACAATGATGAATGGTCTCGTCTCCACCCCGTCAAGACCCCTGCCATAGACCATACACACAGGCCTAGTCATACCCCACTCTAACATCCACCAACACCCCCACCGGCAGACCCCTTTCTTAGCCCTCTGTTCCAGCCACACTTCAGCTCTTTCCCTGCCCCACTGTCCCAGGGCCAGGCCAGCCACTATCTTGTCTCAAGGTGCCCCTGGGCCTGTCTTTAGTCTCTTATCTGTGTGGTTTCATTCTGTCAGTACATCTCATTGAGCTGTGGTGGGCAAGTGGACTGGGTGGAAAATCAACACCCTGGGTTTGTTTCTTCAAAATCACAGGGTTTTGTTAACTCAGGTTTGCCTGGCCACTCAGTGTGTGTTATGCGCTACTGTGGTTGTGTGTGCTGGTCTGCTGGAGTAGAGGAGACGGGAGTGGTTACAGTGAAAGGAGTGAGGGAGAGATTAAGCTAACGCAGTGCTTCTCCACTCAGCTTTCCCTCCTCCCTTGTGCTGGAGTTTCTGGTTCTCTCCTGTTTCACCTGAGGCTATGGGAGGCTCAATGGGGGATAGGAAATCACATCATGGCTCTCTGTAGGGCAAACTCATGATGAAAGAGAACTTACATATATAGACAGGAGTAGAAAGGGGGTGAGGTTAAGTCAGTGGGGCAAAGGCAAGGGGTAACAGAGGATTTGAGGGTCTGAGAGACTAAAAGTAGAGTGGAGGGGTTAAATGAAGAGAAATAGACGGTGGAAATAATGAAAAGGGGGATAAATTGAGGGAGAGAGAGAGAGTGAAGGATTAAGACACCAGGTGAGATGTGTCCAGAGGCATTTAGCTCGGCAGAATGAGGGATGATTGATAAGAGTGATGCGGAAGGGGCAGTGACAGGTCATTTCTGTCCCTCTCCTTTCTCCTCCCCTCCCACACCTCTCATCAGTGACTCTGAGATACTCTCCTCAAATTACTGCTAAAGAGGCATCCTCCTTTCTTTACTCCCTCTTTTTTCCTCTCTCTGCCCCAAGCTAAATTCTATCTGTCAGATCAAACCAACTACTACACACCAAACTCTCTCTCCCCTTCTCTGTTCAGTCAAGAGAGAGAAAATTAATCAGTTTGCACCATGGCACTGCAGTAGACAAAGGGATCTTGTTCAGGGAAAAAAAAGGTTTGGATGTCATTACTCTTGCCCTAGGGTTGCTGTGATGAGGTACTAGGCCCAACTCTAAATCTATCCTGAGCGAGAGAGTGAGAGAGCAAGAGAGAGATAGATAGATAAAAGGTTTTCAATAAAACATTTATAAGTTTACCAGTAAACTACCAGAATTTTGATAACTCAAGGATTTGATGTAATTTCTCTCAAGACATCAAGTGGCCCTTTTGTGTCCTTCAGATTATCACACGCGTCTCCCTGGCCCTCTGTGGGTTTATCACGTCAAATATGTAAAATAATAAATAAAGATCAACACACTTTGCTGTGACTTACCAGTACACTTGGGCAGTAACGAAAGCCCAGGCTCAGACAGTGACACACAAACACACAGTGGTGACACACACCTCTTTCTCACACCCTGGCTGAAGGCTTGTAGTCCCACCGGTTCAACAGCTTAAACACACCCTGCTCTGCCAGCCAGCCTCTCCCTCCCAGACTCACAATTCTCTCATTAGGATCCCAGTAAGCAAAAAGACAGACAGAAATGAGTGCTTGGGTGTCACCTCTACAAAAAAAGCAATACTAAGCATTAGCTGAATGTTCCCCTAATTCCTTCTCTGTATCCTCCTGTTCCCTTTGCACAAAAGCCAACAGGCAGCCATCAATCTGTTTTGGAGCACATTTCAGCCTGCCTCCCTTGTCCCCCGGCAGTGTTCAGCCTTGTCCTAAAGACAGCATATCAACACAACAGTAGTCTTTACAATTAACTCTGACCCCTGAGCTGCTGCACAGTCCATAATTGCACTTGTCTTGAGAGGGATGGACCAGGCACTGTTTTTTCACTGCTTGCCTTAACATGTTGGAAGTCTTATAAACACAATGGGATTTTCACACAATGACTCTCTTAAGGTCAGCCAGCGGGCGGGCGGGAGGGAGGGAGAGAGCTGGGACTGTGTGTGCCGTCTGACTGGTTAATCAGTCTAACAGTTGCCCTCCTCTGTCACCCGACTGGCCTTGGACTGAAAGACTCCTCTCTTCAGGAGGAGCAACCCTCTGCCCGATATGGGACAAAGGACTAAATTAATTCAAATAGATAATAGAGAAAAGGGACAAACTCAAATGTTGAAACTTCCTTCTGGGGCAGTCAGCCAGTTACACAAGTCACCATTAAAACCAGTGTGTGACTCAAGCGGTCTGTTCAGTGTTCTTTGTCATGGGCTCACTTGTCCTCCTACTCGCTCTCATTACAACCACTGACTGTGAAAGCTAGGCCTAGCTTAGGTCAGTGTCTTGTTCTACACCAGAGGCACACAATGTAGGATCCTATAAAATACATAAAGCGGAGGACGCAGACGGAATCACGGAATCTAGACATTAAAACGGACTTCAAAAACATTCAAAAATGTATTGAACTTAGTAATATGAAATCAAATAATGTATTCAACTTACTACAACATGTATTACATTTGCCCAAGACATTCAAAAATTATTCAGTGATTCGTATTTCCTTCAACTTTCTGAAGAGGCAACGCACAGGAATGCCCGTGCATTGATTATTTATTCTGTTACTATGATTTTATTTAGCAAATATTTGTCTTACTTCTTAACTCTGTTGTTGTGGATGAGCTGGTAAGTAAGCATTTCACGGCAAAGTCTACAACTGCTGTATTCGGTCCATGTAGCCAATAAAATGTGATTATCCAGTGGCGATTTATTTAGCAAACTCTGCAATTACATGTGTGGTACAGAAACACAGCTAACCAAACAAGTCTCTTGCTGGTGCTCAGTTGAATTAAAGAGCATCTACATTTATTAGATTTTTCCCAGACCCCAAAAGTGGTCTCCTGTTGGGGTTTAAGCACTTAAAACATCCAAAGGGTGTGATTTTGAGAGCGAAACCCCTCCACCCCAAAAATGAAACATGGAAAAACAAAAATGGATAAAACAGAATTTGGAAAAAAATTAAGCAGACTTTAAAAGGCCCTAATAATGGACTCCATACACCTGTAGGGGAACATATTTGCTTTATAGTGGAATCGAAAACATTGACTATAGCCTAGATGTTTTCTATTTATTTCGGAAGCAGCAAAACTCTTCAGATTCCACAGATCTGGGAACAGAAACAGAGCGTGACTCACACCCCATTACATGCAAAGTGATAGGTTCATGACCCAGCTGTGTTTCTATAATTGGTGTATAGATTGGGAGTGTCTGTTCTTTCTATGCTAAGTAAATGTATAATTACAAGCACTGTCAAAAGCACTAGGCATATATCATGACAAACCGAAATAACTGCAGACCTTTACAGAACATTAAAAAGCTATACCCAATCTGGATTTAGACAGTGAACCATTGCCATTGAATACAGTGGAAGAGTCGTGATTCATTTGGCAACACAAGACCCCTTTGAAAATGTACGACTTGGGAGATCTCCCACAATCTCTACAAAAAAACAGCTTTGAGGTGGAAGTATTCTTTGGTGGGGCTGCCAGTATTGTTATTACTCAGTGATCCTTAGGTTGGCACTGGACCCAACAACCACCTGAGGGGTTTCTCCTCGGCCAAGCCAGTCTTACCTGCAGTATCCTGTCCCGTTGGTGAAGGTGGCACATGTAGCATTGTTGACACACGGCTTAATAGCATCCAGACATTGGAGAGCTGCAACAGACAGGAATACAACACATCAGTCAAGAACACACAACCTGATTAATAACTTTAGTGATTATTTCCGATAGGCCTTGATCTGTTTATTCAGAATCCTCTTGAAAACATGCATTTAAAAAAAATCCTAATATATTTCAGTCTTATGCCATCCAAACTCAAGCACATCTTACCACTCCTGCCACCCAACCCCAGGTGATCATATTAATATAGGAAACTACAAGAGCCACATTGGCCAGCCAGTGAACATGCAGCAAACAGAGACATCAGTGAGTCTTGATAGAGACCACAATGCTCATCTACGTCAGGGTTTCCCAAACTCAGTGCTGCCCCCCGCAGATTGCGTACTTCATTTCACCCGTCACATACTCCACTGGATCCTTGTTGTAAACTCTGGACCTTGGCACCGGATCACCACTGCTACCAATTGGCTATAGTGGCTAACGCCACTGCCACGAAGCTAGCACCAGTTAGCCGTGAGCCAGGCGCATCTTCCGGCTAGCAAACTAAATTCTACAATACCTCTTTCGCCATCTGGCTTGGATTCTCTGTCGACACGGCGCCCCACCGTACCACCACGACTGGCCTGCCAATGAATACTCCCATCCGCTGTGCCTGCAACCGGCCTCCATCGGAGCAGACGCTCCTACTAGCCCCGGGCTACTAACTTTAAACGCCGGGTCGCCCGCGTGATAGCGTAGTGGCGGCTTCTCTGTTCCATCTACTGCTGCCCCCTGGACACTATGATCACTTGGCTACATAGCTGATGCCTGCTGGACTGTCCATTAATCACGGTATTCCATTCTGTTTATTTAATCTGTCGGCCCCAGCCGCGAACTCAGGCTCTGTGTATACTTAATCTGACCCACTCTGCCAAGTCATCGCCATTTTACCTGCTGTTGTTGTGTTAGCCGATTAGCTGTTGTTGTCTCACTTGTTGTTTTAGCTAGCTCTCCCAATCAACACCTGCGATTACTTTATGCCTGGCTGTATGTCTCAAATGTCAATATGCCTTGTATACTGTTGTTCAAGTTAGTTATCATTGTTTTAGTTTACAATGGAGCCCCTAGTTCCACTCTTCATACCTCTGAAACCTCCTTTGTCCCACCTCCCACACATGCGGTGACCTCACCCATTATAACCAGCATGTCCAGAGATACAACCTCTCTTATCACCCAGTGCCTGGGCTTACCTCCGCTGTACCCGCACCCCACCATACCCTTGTCTGCGCATTATGCCTGAAATATATTCTACCATGCCCAGAAATCTGCACCTTTTATTCTTTGTCCCCAACGCTCTAGGCAACCAGTTTTGATAGCCTTTAGCCGCACCCTCATCCTACTCCTCCTCTGTTCCACAGGTGATTTGGAGGTAAACCCAGGCCCTGCATGTCCCCAGGCACCTTCATTTGTTGACTTCTGTGATCGAAAAAGCCTTGGGTTCATGCATGTCAACATCAGAAGCCTCCTCCCTAAGTTTGTTTTACTCACTGCTTTAGCACACTCTGCCAACCCTGATGTCCTTGCCGTGTCTGAATCCTGGCTTAGGAAGGCCACCAAAAATTCTGAGACTTCCATAACCAACTATAACATTTTCCGTCAAGATAGAATTGCCAAAGGGGGAGGAGTTGCAGTCTACTGCAGAGATAGCCTGCAAAGTAATGTCATACTTTCCAGGTCCATACCCAAACAGTTCGAACTTTAATTTTTTTAACAAATCTTTCCAGAACAAAAGTCTCTCACTGTTGCCGCCTGCTACCGACCCCCTCAGCTCCCAGCTGTGCCCTGGACACCATTTGTGAATTGATCATCAAGGACATCAACCACCCGAACCACTGCCCGGCAGTCGTACAATCTACAATCTAAGCTAGATGCCCTCAATCGCACACAAATCAATGAACGTACCAGGTAAAACCCTAAATCTGTAAACATGGTCACCCTCATAGACATTATCCTGACCAACTGTCCCTCCAAATACACCTCCGCTGTCTTCAATCAGGATCTCAGCGATCACTGCCTCATTGCCTGTATCCGCGGTCAAACGACCACCCCTCATCACTGTCAATCGCTCCCTAAAACACTTCTGCGAGCAGGCCTTTCTAATCGACCTGGCCCGGGTATCCTAGAAGGATATTGACCTTATCCCGTCAAATCAAATCTAATTTTATTTGTCACATACACATGGTTAGCAGATGTTAAATGCGAGTGTAGCGAAATGCTTGTGCTTCTAGTTCCGACAATGCAGTGATAACCAACAAGTAATCTAACTAACAATTCCAAAACTACTGTCTTATACACAGTGTAAGGGGATAAGGAACATGTACATAAGGATATATGAATGAGTGATGGTACAGAGCAGCATACAGTAGATGGTATCGAGTACAGTATATACATATGAGATGAGTGTGTAGACAAAGTAAACAAAGTGGCATAGTTAAAGTGGCTAGTGATACAAGTGTTACATAAGGATGCAGTCGATGATGTAGAGTACAGTATATACATATGCATATGAGATGAATAATGTAGGGTAAGTAACATTATATAAGGTAGCATTGTTTAAAGTGGCTAGTGATATATTTACATCATTTCCCATCAATTCCCATTATTAAAATGGCTGGAGTTGGGTCAGTGTCAATGACAGTGTGTTGGCAGCAGCCACTCAATGTTAGTGGTGGCTGTTTAACAGTCTGATGGCCTTGAGATAGAAGCTGTTTTTCAGTCTCTCGGTCCCAGCTTTGATGCACCTGTACTGACCTCGCCTTCTGGATGATAGCGGGGTGAACAGGCAGTGGTTCGGGTGGTTGATGTCCTTGATGATCTTTATGACCTTCCTGTAACAACGGGTGGTGTAGGTGTCCTGGAGGGCAGGTAGTTTGTCCCGGTGATGCGTTGTGCAGTCCTCACTACCCTCTGGAGAGCCTTACGGTTGAGGGCGGAGCAGTTGTCGTACCAGGCGGTGATACAGCCCGCCAGGATGCTCTCGATTGTGCATCTGTAGAAGTTTGTGAGTGCTTTTGGTGACAAACCGAATTTCTTCAGCCTCCTGAGGTTGAATAGGCGCTGCTGCGCCTTCTTCACGACGCTGTCAGTGTGAGTGGACCAATTCAGTTGGTCTGTGATGTGTATGCCGAGGAACTTAAAACTAGCTACCCTCTCCACTACTGTTCCATCGATGTGGATAGGGGGGTGTTCCCTCTGCTGTTTCCTGAAGTCCACAATCATCTCCTTAGTTTTGTTGACGTTGAGTGTGAGGTTATTTTCCTGACACCACACTCCGAGGGCCCTCACCTCCTCCCTGTAGGCCGTCTCGTCGTTGTTGGTAATCAAGCCTACCACTGTTGTGTCGTCCGCAAACTTGATGATTGAGTTGGAGGCGTGCGTGGCCACGCAGTCGTGGGTGAACAGGGAGTACAGGAGAGGGCTCAGAACGCACCCTTGTGGGGCCCCGTGTTGAGGATCAGCGGGGAGGAGATGTTGTTGCCTACCCTCACCACCTGGGGGCGGCCGGTCAGGAAGTCCAGTACCCAGTTGCACAGGGCGGGGTCGAGACCCGGGGTCTCGAGCTTGATGACGAGCTTGGAGGGTACTATGGTGTTGAATGCCGAGCTGTAGTCGATGAACAGCATTCTCACATAGGTATTCCTCTTGTCCAGGTGGGTTAGGGCAGTGTGCAGTGTGGTTGAGATTGCATCGTCTGTGGACCTATTTGGGCGGTAAGCAAATTGGAGTGAGTCTAGGGTGTCAGGTAGGGTGGAGGTGATATGGTCCTTGACTAGTCTCTCAAAGCACTTCATGATGACGGAAGTGAGTGCTACGGGGCGGTAGTCGTTTAGCTCAGTTACCTTAGCTTTCTTGGGAACAGGAACAATGGTGGCCCTCTTGAAGCATGTGGGAACAGCAGACTGGTATAGGGATTGATTGAACATGTCCGTAAACACACCGGCCAGCTGGTCTGCGCATGCTCTGAGGGCGCGGCTGGGGATGCCGTCTGGGCCTGCAGCCTTGCGAGGGTTAACACGTTTAAATGTCTTACTCACCTCGGCTGCAGTGAAGGAGAGACCGCATGTTTCCGTTGCAGGCCGTGTCAGTGGCACTGTATTGTCCTTAAAGCGGGCAAAAAAGTTATTTAGTCTGCCTGGGAGCAAGACATCCTGGTCCGTGACTGGGCTGGATTTCATCTTGTAGTCCGTGATTGACTGTAGACCCTGCCACATGCCTCGTGTCTGAGCCATTGAATTGAGATTCCACTTTGTCTCTGTACTGACGCTTAGCTTGTTTAATAGCCTTGCGGAGGGAATAGCTGCACTGTTTGTATTCAGTCATGTTGCCAGACACCTTGCCCTGATTAAAAGCAGTGGTTCGCGCTTTCAGTTTCACGCGGATGCTGCCATCAATCCACGGTTTCTGGTTGGGAATGTTTTTATCATTGCTATGGGAACGACATCTTCGCACGTTCTAATGAACTCGCACACCGAATCAGCGTATTCGTCAATATTTCCATCTGACGCAATACGAAACATATTCCAGTCCACGTGCTGGAAGCAGTCTTGGAGTGTGGAGTCAGCTTGGTCTGACCAGCGTTGGACAGACCTCAGCGTGGGAGCCTCTTGTTTTAGTTTCTGCCTGTAGGCAGGGATCAACAAAATGGAGTCGTGGTCAGCTTTTCCGAAAGGGGGGCGGGGCAGGGCCTTATATGCGTCACGGAAGTTAGAGTAACAATGATCCAGGGTTTTACCACCCCTGGTTGCGCAATCGATATGCTGATAAAATTTAGGGAGTCTTGTTTTCAGATTAGCTTTGTTAAAATCCCCAGCTACAATGAATGCAGCCTCCGGATAAATGGTTTCCAGTTTGCAAAGAGTTAAATAAAGTTAGTTCAGAGCCATCGATGTGTCTGTTTGGGGGGGGGATATATACGGCTGTGATTATAATCGAAGAGAATTCTCTTGGAAGATAATGCGGTCTACATTTGATTGTGAGGAATTCTAAATCAGGTGAACAGAAGGATTTGAGTTCCTGTATGTTTCCTTCATCACACCATGTCCCGTTAGTCATGAGGCATACGCCCCCGCCACTCTTCTTACCAGAGAGATGTATGTTTCTGTCGGTGCGATGCGTGGAGAAACCCGTTGGCTGCACCGCCCTGGATAGCGTCTTTCCAGTAAGCCATGTTTCCGTAAAGCAGAGAACGTTGCAGTCTCTGATGTCCCTCTGGAATGCCACCCTTGCTCGGATTTCATCAACCTTGTTGTCGAGAGACTGGACATTGGCAAGAAGAATGCTGGGAAGTGGTGCGCGATGTGCCCTTTTTCGGAGTCTGACCAGAACACCGCCTCGTTTCCCTCTTTTTCGGAGACGTTTCCTTGGGTCGCTCGCTGCATGCGATCCATTCCGTTGTCCTGTTTGTAAGGCAGAACACAGGATCCGCGTCGCGGAAAACATATTCTTGGTCGTACTGATGGTGAGTTGACGCTGATCTTATATTCAGTAATTCTTCTCGACTGTATGTAATGAAACCTAAGATGACCTGGGGTACTAATGTAAGAAATAACACGTTAAAAAAACAAAAAACTGCATAGTTTCCTAGGAACGCGAAGCGAGGCGGCCATCTCAGTCGGCGCCGTCAGTTGAGGATGCCTGGTCATTCTTTAAAAGTAACTTCCTCACCATCTTAGATAAGCATGCTCCGTTCAAAAAAAATGCAGAACTAAGAACAGATATAGCCCGTGGTTCACTCCAGATCTGACTGCCCTCGACCAGCACAAAAACATCCTGTGGTGGACTGCAAAAGCATTGAATATGCAACTGTTCAGGGAAGTCAGGAGCCAATACACACAGTCAGTCAGGAAAGCAAAGGCCAGCCTTTTCAGCTTTTTCAGCTTTTTTCCTGTAACTCGAACAGGAACCTCGGCCAACAGCCAACCCCCCCCCCCGCAGCTACCTCCCCAGCTTCTCCTTTACCCAAATCCAGATAGCAGATGTTCTAAAAGAGCTGCAAAACCTGCACCCATACAAATCAGCTGGGCTTGACAATCTGGACCCTCTAGTTCTGAAACTATCCGCCGCCATTGTCGCAACCCCTGTTTACCAGCCTGTTCAACCGATCTTTCGTATCGTCTGAGATCCCCAAGGATTGGAGAGCTGCCGCGGTCATCCCGCTCTTCAAAGGGGGAGACACCGTGGACCTAAACTGCTACAGACCTATATCCATCCTGCCCTGCCTATCTAAGGTCTTCGAAAGCAAAGTCAACAAACAGATCACTGACCATCTCGTATCCCACCGTACCTTCTCCGCTGTGCAATCTGGTTTCCGAGCCGGTCACGGGTGCACCTCAGCCACGCTCAAGTTACTAAACAATATCATAACCGCCATCGATAAAAGACAGTACTGTGCAGCTGTCTTCATCGACCTGGCCAAGGCTTTTTTTCTCTGTCAATCATCATATTCTTATCGGCAGACTCAGTAGCCTCGGTTTTTCTAATGACTGCCTTGCCTGGTTCACCAACTACTTTGCAGACAGAGTTCAGTGTGTCAAATCGGAGGGCATGCTGTCCGGTCCTCTGGCAGTCTCTATGGGGGTGCCACAGGTTTCAATTCTTGGGCCGACTCTTTTCTCTGTATATATCAATGATGTTGGTCTTGCTGCGGGCAATTCCCTGATCCACCTCTACGCAGACGACACCATTCTGTATACTTCTGGCCCTTCCTTGGACACTGTGCTATCTAACCTCCAAACAAGCTTCAATGCCATACAACCCTTCTTCCGCTGCCTCCAACTGCTCTTAAAACGCCAGTAAAAACCAAATGCATGCTTTTCAACCATTCGCTGCCTGCACCCGCACGACCGACTAGCATCACCACCCTGGATGGTTCCGACCTAGAATATGTGGACATCTATAAGTACCTAGGTGTCTGGCTAGACTGTAAACTCTCCTTCCAGACTCATATCAAACATCTCCAATCTAAAATCAAATCTAGAATCGGCTTTCTATTTCACAACAAAGCCTCCTTCACTCACTCTGCCAAACTTACCCTAGTAAATCTGACTATCCTACCGATCCTCGACTTTGGCGATGTCATCTACAAAATAGCTTCCAATACTCTACTCAGCAAACTGGATGCAGTTTATCACAGTGCCATCCGTTTTGTTACTAAAGCACCTTATACCACCCACCACTGCAACCTGTATGCTCTAGTCGGCTGGCCCTCACTACATATTCGTTGCCAGACCCACTGGCTCCAGGTCATCTACAAGTCCATGCTAGGTAAAGCTCCGCCTTATCTCAGTTCATTGGTCACGATGGCAACACCCACCCGTAGCACGCGCTCCAGCAGGTGTATCTCACTGATCATCCCTAAAGCCAACACCTCATTTGGCCGCCTTTCCTTCCAGTTCTCTGCTGCCTGTGACTGGAACGAATTGCAAAAAAATCACTGAAGTTGGAGACTTCAACTTTAAACATATGCTATCTGAGCAGCTAACTGATCGCTGCAGCTGTACATAGTCCATCGGTAAATAGCCCACCCAATTCACCTACCTCATCCCCATACTGTTTTTATTTATTTACTTTTCTGATCTTTTGCACACCAGTATCTCTACCTGCAAATGACCATCTGATCATTTATCACTCCAGTGTTAATCTGCTAAATTGTAATTATTTGCCTACCTCCTCATGTCTTTTGCACACAATGTATATAGACTCGTTTTTCTACTGTGTTATTGACTTGTTAATTGTTTACTCCATGTGTAACTCTGTTTTCTGTTCATACTGCTATGCTTTATCTTGGCCAGGTCGCAGTCGTAAATTATAACTTGTTCTCAACTAGCCTACCTGGTTAAATAGGTGAAATAAAAATAAATAAAAAAATTCACTACTAAATGTTTGCAATCTTATAATGGCTTTCTGCCAGAAGTTAAAGAGCTCTGGATGAGTTGCCTGGAAAGCTCAATTTTTTT
Source organism: Oncorhynchus gorbuscha (assembly GCF_021184085.1). NCBI lineage: Eukaryota > Metazoa > Chordata > Actinopteri > Salmoniformes > Salmonidae > Oncorhynchus > Oncorhynchus gorbuscha. Next base: position 23,243,203 of record NC_060178.1, on the reverse strand, counting down.
CTTGTGATTCCTACTAGCGTTATCTCCCCCTCCTCCGTTCTTCTACACTCTGTTCCATGTACACATGCTGCTATTCCTTCAGAAAAGCATGAATCGCAACTTGTTCATTTGTACAATTTCTCATTCACTTTCACTTGTAAAATGTCCACACTCACTAAAAATGACATTCGATAGCTACTAGCTATGCTTGTACAACTTTATGAGCTGGATTTGCACGGCTTTGCAATTAGTTTGTTAGTTGACTTTGTGATTTCGCTATTAGTTTGTGCACATTTTGTTAGCATTACGGTAAGAAACGTCCAATGGGCTTCCAATATATATATGAATAACAGGAAGGAAAAGAACATGCGTTTGTGAAAATCATTAGCTCCTAGAATGGTGTGTGTGTGGGGGCGGGGGGGGGGGGGGCAAACTAAGGCCCATTCAATCCAGCCTGTTTTAAGAACAAAATAAATTTTATATTTTTTCCATTGATGTTTGATTTAGCTTAGTCTGAATCTTAGCCTGGGGTTCACTGTCATAATCAACCAGGGGGGGGCCCCAGCACCGAGTTTGGGAAACCCAAAACACAGCGCTCTTTCCTGGAAGAAAGGGCAGGTCAAATGACTTCACAGCAATGCCAATCCTCACATGACAGTCACATCATCAATGCACAGGAAGTGTGCTCAGCATTAACACTACTTCCTGTGACAAGACCGTCGCATATTGTATGCACCACTCTGAAAGGAAGAAGTACATGAACACCCACACACACACATCTGGAGCAACTTCGACTGTAAAGGACAAGCCTAGTCATTTCAACGACCGAGTGCTGGTTGGAATCAGACTCCAAAGTCCAAGAATCACAGATATAAACTCAGTCAATCATAGCGGATATTGGTTCAAATCAAATTTAGGAACAATGGTATTAAACACAACCACACTACAATTTAGAGCAACATAATGAGCCTGGAAGACCTGTGGCAAGACACATCTCATAAGGCCAGTAAATATCAGCTGACATATCACACCATATACTGCTGTGCTGCATACAGCTAGGCTGTGATATCATGTGTGACTTTGCATGATGACTGACCACGAACATAATAACCCCCATTACTCATGCTACGAGACAGTAAGACATCACAGATCATACGGAGGTCACTCCCTGTCTGGATCCTTCACTTTCATCTCCATATGACTGATCATTCAAGGCTAACTTGTGATATGCGGTTCATGCACATAGCTTAGCCTATAGGCATAAATAGGCTATGCATTGATTATTAAATGAGATATTTGCATGAAAATGCATGTCAAGAAAATATATACAGTACTTAGGCCTAAAATGTATTTGGAAGCTCTAGAAGCAGACATACTTTTCCTATGCCGTCTCATTGGTGGTCGCGGTGGTTAAAAAGGAGGTGCCAAAATATGCACATGATTGAACAGTGAAGTTCGCATCTGGGGTTTCACTCTCTCTCTACTGACATTGGCTCATTAAATAGGAAATACTTCAGGAAAAAAACTGCTCCAGCCAGACACAATTTAACTTTTTAGACACGAAGGAGAGAAATAGACAGAAAGCAGGAAGCAAAATATACAGGGGTAAATAAAGACAGTAGACAATGAGCAACTGAGTATAAGGATATCCAAATGGTATAAGGAGGAGTGCTAAAAAGAGCAACAGGGAGAGAAAGGGTGAGAAGGAGAGAGTGAGCGAGTAAGCAGAGGAGAAATCTCTTTCCCCTGACTGGTTTGACGAGCTCCAGTCCACATACACGCACGCTGTCACAACGCCAGGCGTAATGATCTCACAGGATTTGGGACAGGCTAACACTAATTACTCAATTTCCATTCTGAAGCAGGCCACCAGCCCAGGCTCTGGGAGAGGGTGGGGGGAGAGGGTGGGGAGGATCCCCCCATCGCAGCTCAGCCCCACCGCTCTCACACAGACCCAACAAGCAAACAAACAATACCACCACGTGTCACAGACCCCGCTGACAAATAACTTTTACCAGCGTATTGTAACTACAACTGACATTCTTTCTTCTCCCTAATGGAGGCTCTCTTATTCTATCAGTGAAAGCTGGTTTAGGGGAATTTTCTTGGGATTGTAGACATGATAAGAACCTGGCGGCTAAGGAAAACAGGGAAATTGGGGATGGTTGAAGAGGAAGGGGGGAATGGGGAATGGTATTTAACACACAGATGAGATGACTAAAACATACTCATCGTCCTTCAGGCCAGGCTAGTGGGCCAGACACACACGTGTAGTGGCGTGAGCAGGAGCATGTGTGACTGCGGTCAGACAAGACTGTGGGCTAGACAATGGAATCCCCACATTCGTATAAATGGAAGTGAATCTCTCGCTCGCTCTCTTTCCCTCTCTCTTGTTTTGTCTCTGTGCACTGTATGTTGTTCTCTATCCATTTTAAGAACAGATCAATGACATACAAACGAAGAGTATGTCTAGTCAGGGTCATGGGCCTTGGCATTTGGCTGTGCAGCTGGCTGGCACACATTGGTTCCTCCCTCAACACGCACCACTGCTTTGTCACTGAAACCACTACAAAATCCTGGGGAGGGGAGGCTCTGTTAGTTGAGTCTGATTGCAGAGAGGGAATGAGTGACAGACTGACAAAGAGTGCACAAGAATGGGCGTCCCCAAGCACAGGCTCTAGTCCCATATTGGAGAGGACAGGAAGTTGTTCGCACCAACTGAGGAAGTAACCAAGTTTCCTGGAATTGCTATAGCCCATATCCGTTGGCAAAACAAATCAAATTTTATTGGTCACATACACATGGTTAGCAGATGTTATTGTGAGTGTAGCGAAACGCATGTTCTTCTAGTTCCGACAGTGCAGCCATATCTAACAGACGACAAGCAAACAGTTGCCATGGCAGGGCTCCAGACTAACATTTTCCCCTGATAGCACTAAGTTTTTCAGTACGTGGCACCAGCCCATGATTTGGTTGCACCAATTTTTTTCCACAGCGTCACACAATAGAACAAATGAGTATCATCTTATAACATAATTCACAGCACAAATAGTCTACTGAGATGGTATTAAAGAAATAAGTTGTTTCATCTTTTCATGTTGTGATTCTAAATATTCTCATGTGCAACCAATCCAGTGATTGTCATGCATGTTGGGTTGACAATTAAGCTATTGTTGTTATATTTTATTGTTAAAAAGTGTTGCAGGGGTCTCCTGAGTGGCACAGCAGTCAAAGATACTGCATCGCCGTGATTGAGGCATCACTACAGACCCGGGATCGATCCCAGGCTGTCACAGCTGGCCGTGACCGGGAGACCCATAAGGCGGCGCACAATTAGCCCAGCGTCGACCGGTTTAAGGAGGGTTTGGCCGGCCGGGATGTCCTTGTCCCATCACGCTCTAGCAATTGCTTGTGGCGGGCCCGGCACCTGCAAGCTGACTTCGGTTGCCAGTTGTATGGTGTTTCTTCCAACACATTGGTGCAGCTGGCTTCTGGGTTAAGCGCGCAGTGTGTCAAGAAGCAGTGCGACACATTGCTCTTGACCTTCGCCTCCCGAGTCCTTACAGGAGTTTCAGCGATGGGACAAGAATGTAATTTCAAATCGGACAAAATTGGGGAGAGAAAAGGTTAAAAGTACAAAAAAATAAGTTAAATAAATCAATATTGGGTTGCAGAACCTTACGTTTAATATATTTGGGGCTAAAGCTTACCGTGTGCTTCCAAATTGAAACAGTTTGCGCATATATTATGACAAAATTGTGTGATGTTTTGGTTAATTTTTGTCATTGGAAGTTTTTTTCAGCAGTTTGTGCACACAAAAAAACATCTTGAGGCAAGTTGAAGTTCGGTAACTGAAGTCTACGCCCCTTCGTCGGTGATTGGTCAACAGTACTACTCCTAGTTGACTTAGCATGCACAGAAACTAAGCTAACGACTTTGCCCGAGGGTTACTTATGTCTGTGGCCCACAAAAACAGCAGCATCAACATCAAGCTGGGTTTGTACTTGGACTAGTAGGTCACATACAGCGAGGGAGGTGACGTTACAAATTGCCCCATTCCAATCGCAACAGTAAAGTCCTGATGATAACTTTGCTGTTACAATTAGGAAGAAGAATTATCACCCCTGATCTAAATCTGTGTATACAGAGGGCCATCCTCTGCAGGCAGAGTGGCCTTCACACTGCAGTGCTGGGGTGTAGTGTAGCACCGTGGACATGGGCACCAGCGCTCTGCCCTCATGGCTCCAGGATTATTGAGCTCTGCTGGGGCAGGAATGTAGGACATCTTAATTCTCTGTTCATTTGCTAACCTGCTCAACAGTGCAGTCACAACCCTCTGTAAATCACCCCCACTCTTTACAGCAGCACTTCACATTAACCACACCAAGCCCCCCTTTCCATCAGATCGCCTCCCCTCTACTCAACTAAAAACCTATCTGGAGCACACTCATATCACGTTCTTATCACACAGCTGTTCTTTGCTGCTGTAATTTGAGGTAATTTACTACTACAACAACCAAAAGAAACAGGCAAAAAAACGCATATTTTCTTCTAATATTAACATATAGCTTAGGGAGGGGAATGGGTTAAGAAGAAGAATCAACAAACATAGAAAAATATTTAAATTGTCTGGAGGCAGACGGAGCTGGGATGAACTGATGCTCCGACCACTGTGCCCTCCACCGGCATTGTGGAGAGCCAGTGCTCAGCAGATCAGTAATGCAGGCAGGTCAATAAACAGAAGCTTCTGTTCCACGTGGAGGGCGCAGCATGTCACAGATAAATCACATTTCACACCAGGCTCCAGCATGGGTCAGACTGCAGAACAAGCAATGCAGTAACAGGCACAATCACTGGGCTTTTCATTGCACAGGCATGCTGTCAGGACTGAGTAAATACATGCAGCCATGGACCCAAGCAGTGGAGGCAGGCAGGCAGGCAGTACCAAGTCATGTGCCACAAAAAAAGTCAGAAGCTTCATCCTCAAGGGACATCATCTGCTTGACACAATAGGGAGGCCACAGCTGATTTCTATGCTGTAAGAGTGGCTGGGTGAGTGAGTGAGTGTGAGAGGGAGAGAGAGAGAAAGCATGAGAGGGTCAGAGAGAGAAAGAAAGAGGGAGGAATGTGAAACACCAACAGGAACATTCCACCCACTTCTTCTCCTGCATGCAGCAGCTTTACGTTTTCTTGTGTTCTTTTGTGTCAGGCCTCTGTCCCAAACGTGAGAAATTATTGTCACATGCATACATGAGATCGAGGCAGAAACATGGCTCATGTAATCACTTATATGTTAATGTCCCTTACCTGGCTGGAATTTATGTGTTTTATTATTAACCACCATTTCTGTGCTATGACTGAGTCTGTAGCAGTACTTTGTTGAATTTGGGAACTATCACAAAGGAACAATAATAGTGCTGAGCAGATAGTAATAGTAACAATTTCAGTATGGTATCATTGCTATTAGCCCAATTATTCATTGTGTAACGATTAAAAGTACTGTATTAGAGTTATGATAATTGTGATTATCAATTATCATATGATAATTGTGATTATCATCAATATGAGTTGTGTTGTCATAAAAAATATGAGCCAAAAGTAGCCAATCAGCAATAAGCATTAAAAACACGCCCAAAACTAACAAAACAAATTACAAAAACGTCAAATCTATAATCCATCAAAATCAAATTACAAAATATATACTTATTTGTAGTCAACACAACAAAACCATTTTGAATTCCTTTCACCCAAAATATATTGGGCGAGCGCGCTGGTTAACTAACATCTGGGCAGCGCTGCGAGACATCGAACATAGGTGTCAATAACTAAATTGTGGCAACTAAATATAATTTGTAATTAAACACCATCCACAAATCTTACTTGATAGTGTGTGTGTGTGTGTGTGTACTGTCGGTTACACTAGATTTAAGATAGACGTATACAATGTACTCTAAAGAATAAACTGCCAAATAAAACAGTACAGCTGTGCTGTAACTTTTTCCCATTCTTCACCTTGTCGCGAACTGCTACTGACTACTTTATGTTACAAAGTTACTAAACTGATGCTTAAGAGGCACGTGACAAAGTATTAATGTAGATATGTGTTACTTTGGATCCAAAAGTCGCCAAATCAGCCCCTGTTATTATGCAGAAGCGTGTGCAGATGCTTCGCCCCATGCCAGCACAGATGCTAAGTAATTAGCGAAAGCATACGATTTAGGTCATAGAAATGTATCAAAAGCAAAACTTATCTCAGTAACTTACCCAAAGAAAGTCGAACACAGCAGACGACGATGACTAATACTTTGCCCGAAGAGAAAACGGGTAATTGGCCCATATTTTCTGTAAAATCCACATAGAGTCGCCAGCGCGAGGCTGAGCTCTGTCTCCGGTTAGGTGAACTAATCTTCTAAATGTGTCGTCAAGAACAATATTATTACGGAGTTAAAATAATAAAAGGCCCCGTTCCCCTTGTTTCGTCCCCGTCTGTTTTTACTTTAAAATTTTCGTTTTCGTTTCTATTTTCCTATAAAAGACTGTATTGCGTTTCTTCACTCCTCACCTCGTCGCTGAAGTCACTCAGAGAAAAATCTATTCCTCCGCAGAAGTTACAGAGGAGGATCTATCTGAGCAGTATGAGTTTCGGCACATTTGAAAGTACACTTTGACACTCACCAAACCAACATCGCATTACAAATTGATTACTGAGATATTTTTGTGTTTGTACTTGTGGAACTGTTTTAGAATTCCACTTTTCTACTTTTATTTTTCTCTGTCGCCGCGGCGGAGGAATTTTCACATATTTTCTACTTCTCAAAGCTTCGTATGACTGAAATTTAACCCGTTCATAGATTTTCTTCTCTCCCCACATGGGCCTCGATGTTGACGCTTTTCCGTTCAGCCTTTTAACTCCCACACTTTCCTAATTGTACTACTATAGGTTGCCCTCATTGGCAGGTTTACTGGCATTTGTGACTCATGAAGGTGATCAGAATATTTCCCTTCAATAACTATACCATAGTGTTTACTGTCAATGTTGTTTTGATGAACAATATTACTTTCAATAACCAGATTAGTAAAACAAATAAGCAACATCAATAAACTTGCAGTCACAGTGCAATCTGGTAGCCTACCTTATATGGTGTGATAGGCTATACATTTTAATAATTTTAGGCCTTGTCATACAGTATAAGACAGGCTGTCTTGTGATTTGTGATATCATAGCCTACTTCTATCATGAGGAGTGAGAACAAGAGCAGCACTTTATTGGTATCATTTAACCTCCAATATAACAATAAACTGAATTACTTTATATTCACAGATACTAACAACAGTTATTGCAGGCTATTATGGTCACATCATTCTGATCCAGGTGTAAATCACTAGCTCATGACCTAAACACAGAGCTCATCCCATTGTTTGTTTTCACACCCTGTTAGAGAAACTTTGCAGGACCCCTGCTGTTGGGACCATAGACATTAAATCCAGGACGTCCGTCTGTCCCTATTGACCCCTCATGAAAGAGCTGGGACCAGGGGGAGCAAATTGATCTCCTCAGGGGTTCCACCTAAATCAAATCAAATCAAATCGTATTGGTCACATACACGTGTTTAGCAAATCAAAAATCACATTTCTTTATATAACCCTGATATCTCAAAGTGCTGTACAGAAACCCAGCCTAAAACCCCAAACAGCAAGCAATGCAGTTGTTGAAGCACATTGGCTAGGAAAAACTCCCTAGAAAGGCCAGAACCTAGGAAGAAACGTAGAGAGGAACCAGGCTATGAGGGGTGGCCAGTCCTCTTCTCTTAACAGAACATGGCCAAGATGTTAAAATGTTCATAAATAACCAGCATGGTCAAATAATTGGTCTGGGACAGGTAGCACGTCCGGTGAACAGGTCGGGATTCCATAGCCGCAGGCAGAACAGTTGAAACTAGAGCAGCAGCACGGGCCAGATGGACTGGGGACAGCAAGGAGTCATCATGCCAGGTAGAGACATGGTCCTAGGGCTCAGGTCCTCCGAGAGAGAGAGAGAGAGAGAGAGAGAGAGAGAGAGAGAGAGAGAGAGAGAGAGAGAGAGAATTAGAGAGAGCATACTTAAATTCACACAGGACACCGGATAAGACAGGATAAGTACTCCAGAAATAACAAACTGACCCTAGCCCCTGACACATAAACTAATGCAGCATAAATACTGGAGGCTGAGACAGGAGGGGTCAGGAGACACTGTGGCCCCATCCGATGATACCCCCGGACAGGGCCAAACAGGAAGGATATAACCCCACCCACTTTGCCAAAGCACAGCCCCCACACCACTGGAGGGATATCTTCAACCACCAACTTACCATCCTGAGACAAGGCCGAGTATAGCCCACAAAGATCTCCGCCACGGCACAACCCAACATTTAGCAGATGTTATTGCGGTTGTAGCGAAATCCTTGTGCTTCTAGCTCTGACAGTGCAGTCATATCTAACAGTTTCACAACATATACCCAAAAAACACGTAAATCTAAGTAAGGAATGGATTGAGAATATATATACATATATGTCAGAGCGGCATTGGACTAAGATACAGTATAGTATAGAATACAGTATATACATATGAGATGAGTTTCTTTGTTGACTACGAACTTTCTTTACCCACTGGGACAGACTATGTTTGTTCTCACAGTCGGGACTCTGACTCTCTATTGGTTACACAGACTTTTGGCCTCCCATCCCATTCTAACCACCTCTCGACTGCTTAGTATTCATGTTACCTGATGAAACTGCTGTACAATATGATCTTGTTGCCGTCTGATGCACATTCAGATGTCATAAATCAGCACTGCAGAGCTCCCCTCTCCTATGCCGTGCCTTGATTGTATTACTGTTGATGATATCTGGAAATGTGCATGTACACCCTGGCCCATCTACTGTTGCTAGCTCCAATTCTGCTCTGATATCTGCTTCACTGATTTCTGCTCCTGTAAAAGCCAGGGTTTTCTGCACGTTAACACTAGTAGCTTATTACCTAAAATGGATCAATTGAAAGTGTGGGTTCACCCCTCCAATCCAGATGTGTTGGTAATTAGTGTTTTGAATACTGATATTAACCTTTCTGGTTATAACCTTTTTCGGCAAGACAGATCTTCCAAATGTGGGGGAGTGGCAATCTTTACCAAGGATCGCCTTCAGTTGTCTCCAACCCAAACAATTTGATGGTTTAATCTTTCAAATAGCTCTTTGTTGACTGTTGTGATCATCTTCCATTTTTTTATTTAACTAGGCAAGTCAGTTCAGAACAAATTCTTATTTACAATGATAGCCTACCGGGGAACAGTGGGCTAACTGCCTTGTTCGGGGGCAAATTTTTACCTTGTCAGCTCAGAGATTTGATCCATCAACCTTTCAGTTACTGGCCCAACGCTCTAACCACTAGGCTACCTGCCACCCCAAAATTATTAAAGTGGCTCGTGTTTATTGTATAGAATACAATACAGTAGATTCATATGAAATGGGTGATGCAATGTGTAAACACAATTTAAAACTGACTAAGATACCGTAGAATAGTGTAGAGTGCAGTTTCTACATATGAGATGAGTAATGATTGATACGGAACATTATTAAAGTGGCTAGTGATCCATTTCTGAAAGTGGCCAGTGATTCCTAATCTATGTCTATAGGCAGCCACCTCTGATGTGCTAATTATGGTTGTTTAGCAATCTGATGGCCTTGCGATAGAAGCTGTTTTTCAGTCTCTTGGTCCCAGCATTGATGTACCTGTACTGACCTCGCCTTCTGGATGATAGAGGAGTGAACAAGCAGTGGCTCGGGTGGTTGATGTCCTTGATGATCTTTTCGGCCTTCCTATGGCATCTGGTGCTGTAGGTGTCCGGGAGGGCGGGAAGTTTTTCCCCCGGTAATGCGTTGGGCAGACCGCACCACCATCTGGAGAGTTTTGCGGTTGTGGGCGTTGCAGTTGCCGTACCAGGCAGTGATACAACCCGACAGGATTCTCTCAACCTAACTCTATTGTTGCTGTAATAAATGTCAAGACAAGCCTTAAGGCTGCAGGGTAAATGTTAGGTAAAGCACAAAAAAACGAACAAAACTGATCACACATTTGCTCACTTTCTATTCCTTTATTTACAGTAACATCCATTTCTCTTTCTCTCTGTTCTCCCATCTGGCTTCATGAAACACTATATATTCTCTTTTAACAGCCAGGACACAAATTCACTGCTGTAGAAACAATTCATGCAAGTAAAAAATATCAAAAGAGTTTAATGGTAAATCATGAGTTGGCCTTGTGAAAATACACTCTATCCCAAATGTGAAAATCCCAAGATACATGAAAATGACGCAGTCTTAAACAGGTACTATGATATAAATTTCACAATGGAGTCTGCGGTCATATGTGTCAAAAGTAATGTAAAAGGAAACATTACATACGGTCATTGTCTAGTGTACTGTATTCATATGATGTAACTCCGGATGTGGCCTTCCGAAGTGTGTATGAGAGTGTGGGCCTCTAGCTTAGCCATGTGCAGAACTAGCCGATTACTGCAGTTCCTCATTACTATTGCACTGATGAAAAAGAAGCAGGGACTTAAGAGAAAATAAATCAAATACATCATAATAGAGTTGGAAAACCCCTACTTGGTCAGCTATAACACATGGCATCATACCTCAGCATCAACTCTGAACAATGGATGTACTACTAGAATACGGGTTGCTTTATGTGTCTCTGCATTCATTTTTTCAATCCTTTCTTGGTGCATTGGTGTCTGGCCGCCACATGCTCATTAATTACTGTTCTCACAAAAAACTCAAGTATTTTTAATAACCAAGGACATATAGCTGGAAACTACCCCACTCACTTCAGAGTCTTTGATTGAACAGTGCAGTGTCACAAAGAATGACCTGAACAATTCGTCTTAGCACCCACTTCCTAATGTGGGTTGGCAAAACAAGGATACAAGCTATTAAGATAAAGAAATTGATCTGTTCAATTAAGGAAGATGTAGGCCAATAGATATTGAAATGTTCTGTATAGTTCTGTGTATGTATAGTACTGGAGATTCAACATGTGTGTTTGTCAATCGATATTAGAGCAGTGCAGTTCACACCAGTGTAGTGATCATCAGGAATACTCCAGCTGTCAGACAATAGATTTATAGCGATGGACATTGGTGTCAGGGGGCAGATAAAGGGCTGCAGAGTAATTGCCGATTGGTCCCCCCCCACACCACAACTCCCCCACCCTGATTTGATAACCGTGGGAAACCAAATCACCGGTTGTCATTCTAGAAGGAAGTAACGTTCTGTAGGGGCTTAGTTGGCTAGTGGAGTTGTTTACATGTAATTCACTACACTCATCTATAAAACATGTCGCCTAGGACTGATCCACTAAACAGAACTGAATACATACAAACGGATAGAAATAGTTATACAGTTAGTGATAGCTGGCGTTATTTAATTAACCTCATGCATCAAACATGGCCCCTCATTGTGGCATCCTAGACTGGTCGACAGAACAGAGACCAACAAAGATCAAAGACCACAGGACAGTGGACCTAAAGTGTTGAAGTGTCGATGCCCCCCCCCCTCACGCACACCATGCCGGAAACATCACCCATCTTAATGTCCCTTCAAGTGAAATGGGAGCCGGGTGACAGGAAGCAACGGGTATATTTAGGGAAGATTATGACCCCTTTCTCACCGACCTGTCACTGACCTGTTTAGACTTACAGACAGCTATACTGCGGATATACAGTGGCTATCAGTTAGAGGACTAGATGAGTTACAAGATCCTAGTAGATGAGAGACAAGATTTGCCCTCTGTCACCAAACAGATATTTTGTGAGTGGACACTGCATTGGATGCAACTGTTTTCTTACATCAGCCAATGTTAAAAGCCCAAATGCAGCCATTTTTATCTCAATATCAAATCATTTCTAGGTAACAATTAAGTACCTTACTGTGATAGTTTTCAATCAAAATGGTCAAAAAGAAACAAAAATACCTTCTTAGCAAGAGCAATTTCTCAAGCAATATTTTTTTTCTAGGACTGTCTGGGAGTGGTCTGAGTGGGGAGGGGGAAACTGAAAACTAACTGTTGTTGTCAGAGAATTTTGGAACTCTCTTTCGTATTGGGCTATTGTCACCAGGCAGGCAAAAACTCTATCCCACAATTTTTTTAATTTAAATTTTATAAATGTTTCTCCCCAATTTCATGGTATCCAATTGTTAGAAGCTACTATCTTGTCTCATCGCTACCACTCCCAAACGGGCTCGGGAGAGACGAAGGTTGAAAGTCATGTGTCCTACCGATACACAACACTACCAAGCCGCACTGCTTCTTAACACAGCGCGCATCCAACCCAGAAGCCAGCCACACCAATGTGTCGGAGGAGACACCGTGCACCTGGCAACCTTGGTTAGTGTGCACTGTGACCGGCCTACCACAGGAGTCGCTGGTGCACGATGAGACAAGGATATCCCTACTGGCCAAGCCCTCCCTAACCCGGACGATGCTATGCCAATAGTGCGTCGCCCCACGGACATCCCGGTTGCGGACGGTTACGACAGAGCCAGGGCGCTAACCCAGGGTCTCTGGTGGCACAGCTGGTGCTGCAGTACAGCGCCCTTAACCACTGCGCCACCCGGGATGCCCCCGATCCCACAATAAAAAATAAAAAACACCCCACAATTTCACAGTAATTTTTCAAACCCAATATCCTTTTAGTTACGGCAACTGCATGCCCGCAACCGCATGGCTCTCCAGAGGGTGGTGCGGTCTGCCCAGTGCATTACCGGGGGAAAACTACAGCACCCGATGTCACAGGAAGGCCAAAAAGATCATCAAGGAAATCAACCACCCAAACCACGGCATGTTCACCCCGTTATCATCCAGAAGGCGAGGTCAGTACAGGTGCATCAAAATTGGGACCGAGAGACTGAAAAACAGCTTCTATCACAAGGCCATCACACTGGTAAATAGCCATCACTAGCCGGCTTCCACCCGGTTATGCAACCTTGCACCTTCGAGGCCGCTGCCCTATATAGACTTCGAATCCCTGGCCACTTTAATATTGTAAAACTAGTCACTTTAATAATGTTTAAATAATGTTGACATACTGCTCTACTCATCTTATATGCAGAGTACCAGTCAAAAGTTTGGACACAGCTACTCATTCCAGGGTTTTTCTTTACTTTTACTATTTTGTACATTGTAGATTAATAGTGAAGACATCAAACTATTAAATAACACATATGGAATTGTGTAGTAACCAAAAAAGTGTTAAACAAATCAAAATATAACCACCCTTTGCCTCTCAACTAGTTTCATGAGGTAGTCACCTGGAATGCATTTCAATTAACAGGTGTGCCTTGTTAAAAGTGAATTTGTGGAATTTATTTCCTTCTTAAAGCATTTGAGCCAACCACTTGTGTTGTGACATGGTAGGGGTAGTATACAGAACATGGCACTATTTGGTAAAATACCAAGTCCATATTATTGCAAGAATAGCTCAAATAAGCAAAGAAAAATGACAGTCCATCATTACTTTAAGAAATGAAGGTTAAGCAATGTGGAAAATGTCAAGAACTTTGAAAGTTTCCTCAAGTGCAGTCACAAAAAAACATTAAGCACTATGATGAAACTGGCTCTCATGAGGACCGCCACAGAAAAGGTAGACTCAGATTTACCTCAGCTGCAGAGGACAAGTTCATTAGAGTTACCAGTCTCAGATATTGCAGGCCAAATAAATGCTTGGGCAAACACGAGCAATGGACATTAGACCGGTGAGAATCTTTCTTTTGGTCTGATGAGTCCAAATTTGAGATTTTTGGTTCCAACCGCCGTGTCTTTGTGAGACGCAGAGTAGGTGAACGGATCATCTCTGCATGTGTGGTTCCCACTGTGAAATATGAAGGAGGAGGTGTTATGGTGTGGGGGTGCTTTTCTGGTGATACTGTCTGTGATTTATTTAGAATTCAAGGCACACAACCATATACTACCCACCATTGCGACCTGTACGCTCTCGTTGGCTGGCCCTCGCTTCATACTCGTCGCCAAACCCACTGGCTCCATGTCATCTACAAGACCCTGCTAGGTAAAGTCCCCCCTTATCTCAGCTCGCTGGTCACCATAGCATCTCCCACCTGTAGCACACGCTCCAGCAGGTATATCTCTCTAGTCACCCCCAAAACCAATTCTTTCTTTGGCCGCCTCTCCTTCCAGTTCTCTGCTGCCAATGACTGGAACGAACTACAAAAATCTCTGAAACTGGAAACACTTATCTCCCTCACTAGCTTTAAGCACCAACTGTCAGAGCATCTTACAGATTACTGCACCTGTACATAGCCCACCTATAATTTAGCCCAAACAACTACCTATTTCCCAACTGTATTTAATTTATTTATTTATTTTGCTCCTTTGCACCCCATTATTTTTATTTCTACTTTGCACATTCTTCCATTGCAAAACTACCATTCCAGTGTTTTACTTGCTATATTGTATTTACTTTGCCACCATGGCCTTTTTGCCTTTACCTCCCTTCTCACCTGATTTGCTCACATTGTATATAGACTTGTTTATACTGTATTATTGACTGTATGTTTGTTTTACTCCATGTGTAACTCTGTGTCGTTGTATCTGTCGAACTGCTTTGCTTTATCTTGGCCAGGTCGCAATTGTAAATGAGAACTTGTTCTCAACTTGCCTACCTGGTTAAATAAAGGTGAAATAAAATTAAAATAAATAAATAAAACCAGGATGGCTACCACAGCATTCTTTTTGTTGACCTTCCTGTAAGATTTGACATTTAGATTAGATTAATTTATTAGTCACATGGACAGGGTCGCAAACGTGTGCATGTGACTAACGTGGAACTCATAAACTCGGAAATCCAACAGTGCAGGTCAAAAACAGAAGTCAATAATAAAAATAATATATATATACTGTATATACATATTTACAACTGTAACAATGATGAATGTCCATTGGGGGTAGGGTAAATGTCCATTAGATAAGAGATGCGGCCTGAGACCTTGGTCTCTGTACTGTCTCCACACACTGATTGAGATATGCAGCGAATGACCTATTACAAAATACCATACAAAACTCCATCAGGTTCTACAGCAGCACACAATATCATATTTCACTTGATGTTAATGCATGCAAATCTGCTTATTTCAAGACCTCACCAGAACAAGTTGGTTAGCAGTGCATGAGGATTGTGCTTGTGCTGTCATTGGCGCGCCAACGTGCCAAGTCATGGTGTTCCACAGTGGTCAGGATTAGAGGGTCATTGAGCGCGAACCGCAGACCCATTGACCAGGCAGGCAGGATATAGGCTGGATACCTTCAGAGCAAATGGGTCCTGCTAAGGGGGATGTGGAGAAAGCAGTGGTCGGTGGGGAAGCACTTTGAAGGTGTGAGGTTCTTTGGGGAAGTGGGAGATGAGGAATAGGTCCTGAAAGGTGACCTGGGTGCTGGCAGGGCCAGGTGGGCTAGAATGTGCTGCTGTGCATGGGATCTTCCCTGAGCGGCCCTGCCGTCATCCCACCCTACTCTGTCCTGGGCTATTTATACTGCACTGTGGGAAAAGGATGGCCCCAGCAGTGTGAGCTGGGTTCTGCAAGGTTTGTTTCTCAAAGTAATATTTATGACCCGGAGGCTCAAAGACATGAAATGTGGAACTGTCTGCCACAGGGTCCAGGTCTGCTTGTAGGGTGGGAGGGTTGAAGCTGATGTGACCGGAGCAGATTAGTTAGAGGAATAAATGGGGAGTCCTGAGGTCAATACCAGGACCTCTTTAATACACCATAACAAATGCATGTGTATGTTGGAGTCATTTGACTTGGTATATGGGCTGAAGTTGGAGTTCATAGTGTCAGATCCCTCCCCCTGCCTCTCTAGCCCCAAGGTACACTGAGGTCAAACTAATTTACAATAGTCCATGACATTTTAACCACACTAACACACTGACTGGGTGAGAATGTGAGAGAGGAAGGGAGTGGGAGGGGGAAGAGAGAGAAAAAATGAAAATAAAATGGTACTGGTGCTGTAAGTCAGTGGCGAGTGTTTATCAGGCTTGTGCAAGTGAATGCAATGGTGTGTGTATGAGTGCATGTGTGTGTGTTTGTACTTGTGCGTGTTTCTGTGTGCGAGTTTGACACACTGAGTAGGCTAGTAGCCAATGCTCAAAAAGGGCTTTGGTTTTTGATAGTCCCCTTCCCGAAGCACAGCCATGTTTTTCACTAAGGTCTCCCATATAAAAATTAAAATATTTTTAAAATGGTTAAAGTGATAGATATTTTTTACACACCCCCTTAACTCAAACAATGCAGAATAATGCCTGGCTGGAGGGGTGGTGAGTGACCTAAGCTCATGTAACCCAATATCGCAAGCTCTGATATTGCAAAAAATGAGCAAGTAGTCAGTTGTCTGCACTACATACACAAACAACAACATTAGGATATCTTAATGCATCTTGGAAATATAGACCTGTAAACACACAGATACAATAGTCTGAAATATCAACTATGAATATTTATGATGAACATAAACCTCACTTTTTGGTTGCTGTTCAAATTTGCTCTCCTTCAGTGCTGTATGGTGCCAGTGGAGGCTGCTGAGGGGAGAATGGCTCATAATAATGGCCGGAACGGAGCAAATGGAATGGCATCAAACACCTGGAAACCATTTGATGTATTTGATATCATTCCGCTGATTCCGCTCCAGCCATTACCACAAGCCCGTTCTCCCTAATTAAGGTGCCACCAATCTACTGTGGTATGGTCCTGCTTGAGAAAAAGGAATACATGTTTTTTGATGTTATGGCCATTGTAACCAGCTCTAAGGCAAGTGGGCTCAGACACTGAAAATTGTCATTTTTCCCAGTCAAAGGTTCCTCTGTGGATGTTATATGTTTAGCCCCTACTCCTGCAATTACGTTAGGGGGCCCCCATAGATTTGCTCCAAATCCAATATGGCTGCCACATTACCATTAAATGGTTGTTTAATCACCTGTATCTGCACATGTTTTAAATGAGAGCCATTTTTCAGATTTGTGTACTTTACTTCTGACCTGTACTCAATACTATTTTTGTGTGTGTCAACTACTGTATGTTAAGAATCCAATATGCCCACCATATACACTCAAACACCTTGTTCTGGATATATAAAAAGGCAGCAGACAGCTTGGCATGGCAACACCAAGTATTCTTAGTCACAAGCCTTTTTGAGGATCAATAAGACAACTAGGAGTCTCCAACGAAAGGTAAGAAAATCCAACCCTGGACTCTAACATCCTCTCCCTAACTCTACAACTTTCCCCCACTGTGGTATAACTTGCCCCTCCAGGATTGGGCTCTTAAGTTACCTCCCCTATCATTTAGAAGTGAGCTTTGATTCATTGCTAGTCCAATACATCTGCCTGAATCCAACATGACCTTATCCTGGCTCACTGCATTTGCGATGTACATTAGGATGTTCCGGTGCAGGTTGACCAGGTTGATCTGCCACATTGCTTCTTCCAGACAATCACATCCACTATCCTGACTGTCTGGCCTGGAGTTGCCATATATGTTGACTTGGTGACAGTTATGGTGTATGTGGAGGATGCAACCACACATGACAAGCCATGGTTCACTACAATGAACCAACAGAACCTGACACTCATTTGATAAGAAATACCATCAACTTATTGGGCCTTCATGTCATAGGACTTGCACCTCCCAAATGTCAATGTTATCCTGAATCTCCCAGAACTGTCCATGATAGGCCCACTCCACCATCACTCCTCCCCTCAGGCAGTTACTAGAGACAGAGACACCATGGAACTGGACTGCCACATGTCAGGAGGCCATTCCGCAGCCAAAATGCTGTCTGGAAAGTTCTGCCCGTGCATTGTTCTCATATGTACCTATTTTGCTACCAACCCTGGCTGGCCAGCCCATGTTACACTTGAACTGGACTCACATGAAGAATGAGCATTCAAGCTGGGGTGACTCATGCATTGGTTTGGGAAACTACAGTAATCCCAACATCCCTGTACGGACATGCCATTTATGGCAAACAAGATGCACAGTAGGATGGTAAAACTTGCTGTATGTGATCATTTATGGCGGCTGGGTATTGACTGTGAGATAGTGGTCTTTGTGGACCATGCTTCATCAGCTCCACCTGCTCTGCAACCATTTTACTGTTCATCAAAGCCCAGGGATCATCTTCAAATGTATATGTGTGTGGAGCTGTGCTTCGTCCCTCACAACCAACGATTCTTAGTCATAATCTATGACCTACACTCCAAGTAACCTCTAATTAACCTGAGTTCACCCTCACTGGTTCAGTTACTCTCCTCATGTCCTGCTGGGCATGCTCCAGTCCGCAATCAATGCCAACCACCCACAGTTAATATCAGCCAAATTATAATCCTATCTGACTTCCAAAGGAGTATAAAGAAATATGTAGGATGTGAACTGCAAGACTTTTTGCCACATTCAACATTAAAAAGTCTGTTTGTGACAGCCCTTTCACTTGCACAGAAAGGATACTACCCTTGTCGCTGCAGCTTGCACAGAATGACCAGTTAGCTGTGCAAGCTGATCAGGCCCCAGAACTACAACCACCACTGGCTGCTGATCAGGCCCCAGAACTACAACCACCACTGGCTGCTAATCAGGTCCCAGAACTACAACCACCACTGGCTGCTGATCAGGCCCCAGAACTACAACCACCACTGGCTGCTGATCAGGCCCCAGAACTACAACCACCACTGGCTGCTGATCAGGCCCCAGAACTACAACCACCACTGGCTGCTGATCAGGCCCCAGAACTACAACCACCACTGGCTGCTGGTCAGGCCCCAGAACTACAACTACCACTGGCTGCTGGTCAGGCCCCAGAACTACAACTACCACTGGCTGCTGGTCAGGCCCCAGAACTACAACCACCACTGGCTGCTGGTCAGGCCCCAGAACTACAACTACCACTGGCTGCTGATCAGGCCCCAGAACTACAACCACCACTGGCTGCTGATCAGGCCCCAGAACTACAACCACCACTGGCTGCTGGTCAGGCCCCAGAACTACAACTACCACTGGCTGCTGGTCAGGCCCCAGAACTACAATCACCACTGGCTGCTGGTCAGGCCCCAGAACTACAACTACCACTGGCTGCTGGTCAGGCCCCAGAACTACAACTACCACTGGCTGCTGGTCAGGCCCCAGAACTACAACTACCACTAGCTGCTGGTCAGGTCCCATAACTACAACCACCACTGGCTGCTGGTCAGGCCCCAGAACTACAACCACCACTGGCTGCTGGTCAAGCCCCAGAACTTCAACCACCACTGGCTGCTGGTCAAGCCCCAGAACTTCAACCACCACTGGCTGCTGGTCAAGCCCCAGAACTACAACCACCACTGGCTGCTGGTCAGGCCCCAGAACTACAACCACCGCTTGCTGATGGTCAGGCCCCAGTAGTACAACCACCACTTGCTGCTGGTCAGGCCCCAGTAGTACAACCACCACTTGCTGCTGGTCAGGCCCCAGAACTACAACCACCACTGGCTACTGGTCAAGCCAAAGAACTTCAACCACCACTGGCTGCTGGTCAGGCCCCAGAACTACAACCACCTCTTGCTGCTGGTCAGGCCCCAGAACTACAACCACCGCTTGGTGATGGCAGGCCCCAGTAGTACAACCACCACTTGCTGCTGGTCAGGCCCCAGAACTACAACCACCACTGGCTACTGGTCAAGCCCCAGAACTACAACCACCGCTTGGTGATGGTCAGGCCCCAGTAGTACAACCACCACTTGCTGATGGTCAGGCCCCAGAACTACAACCACCGCTTGGTGATGGTCAGGCCCCAGTAGTACAACCACCACTTGCTGCTGGTCAGGCCCCAGAACTACAACCACCACTGGCTACTGGTCAGGCCCCAGAACTACAACCACCACTGGCTACTGGTCAAGCCCCAGAACTTCAACCACCGCTTGCTGATGGTCAGGCCCCAGAACTACAACCACCGCTTGCTGATGGTCAGGCCCCAGTAGTACAACCACCACTGGCTACTTTGTCTCCACACCCGTTAAGGACACACTCATGTCCTGGTCACCTCAAAGACTTTGAATCAACCTTGCATACTTAGTTGTAGTGGGGAAAAGAGGGCTATACATATAAACTATTAGAGTAGTTAACTGTTGTACTATGGTTGCTTTCCTGTAACTTGGTTACGCTAATGTGTGCTCGTGTCATGAAAGGCTTGTTATTATATTTTGTGAAATTTACCATTGTTGATATGCTGTAAGTGTGTGAATGAGATTAAAGCAGGAACACACATTGAAAAACTAGTTGGCTTCAGCTATTCAAACACAACAGAGTCATGGCAGTGCCACTCATAGTCCTAGATAAGATGTACCAAGAGCCTTACGAAACCATTTTAAAGACAGAATAACACAATACGAAACTAACATGGGCTACTTACAATCAGGCAAGAGTGTTTGAGTGTAATCATGTTGGACATATTGGATTCAGAATAAAAATTATTCACACCAACAGTATTTATAGGCGTGAGTGTTGTACACAATAATACATTTTATATTTACAGGTGATTTAACCTCCATCAAAGTTGTTATGGTAGCCATATTGGATTTTGGACACCATATTGGATTTGAGGCTAAATATGAAGATCATCAGATTTAATTGCAAGACTAGGGGATGCATTTTCAAAATGATTTAAGGAACATGTCTGAGCCCACTTAGTTTTCTTAGAGACAATTACAAGTCACAACATCAAAAACAATGTAACTGTATGCATTTTTGTCAGGCAGAACTATACAGCGCTGAATATCTATCAATTTAACCACTTTTGCAGTACATGGGAGACCTTACAAAGAGACCTTACAGATATGGAAACACATGCTTGTGATTTGTTATACCTTGGCTATGGGTATCTAAAAATACATTTGGGGCTTTGCCACTAGCCTAGAGATAGTGTAAAGTGAGTGAGCCTGTCGTTTCTCCAGGCGGGGGTTAATTGTATCATAAATTCGGGAGTTGTTAGAGGACAGGCATGACTGGTATTCACACCTCACCATTCTAGCTCAGAGAAGATGCCAGGGATCCACATAGGAGACTATTAATAAACTCAGATGATGCATGACCCTCTCAACACAAGAACCATAGGCCTCCACAGTCAGGTGAAATTGTAAATGGTCTGTATCTCGGTGTACCCAATATTTGTAAGTCGCTCTGGATAAGAGCGTCTGCTAAATGACTTAAATGTAAATGTAATAATGGCAGACAGTGACCTAATATCTGACCGATTCAGACATAGTGCACATTTTCTATTTCTGTTGCCAGACCTGTGACTTTGCCATACATTCTCCCATTTTGATGTGTGTTTAGGGCTACACAGCAACAGACACAGTAGCTGCATGTGATCATGGTGGGAACAAATCTGTTGTAAAGCAATGGTAAGCAAATGGTTTTATTATGGAGAAAACGCTGTCTTGTTGTCCATACTGTATACTCTCATGCCTCACTATGACGGCTGTGGACGGGTGATGGGGCGGTAATGTACACAGAGGGTGATGGGGGAAGCAGGCCGGAGAACAGCCCTGCTCCACGCTGCACCGTGGTCCTCTGTGAGAAGAGGACAGTTCCCAGGCCCCCGTGTGTACGTTGGAGGGTAATAACTCAGAAGGTCCCCCTTACTTCCTCTTTCGGCCATCGCTTTTACGACCCCGTCCACTGCCGTACAGCTGCTGCCTCCATGTGCCTGGATGGGAGGGAGTGTGAGAGAAGAGGAACAGGAAGGGACAGGGAAGCATCAGGACAGCTGGGAGGAGACACACTGGTTGCATGACATTGATTGTTTTTGATATTATTCAATACTGACCAGGGGAAAGGAGGAACTCCCATTGACTGTCACATCATACATCATCAATAACAATGGGTGACAATAGTTTTTAAAATGATATTTTTCCATTATAGTAAATATAATTATATTGAAGTTGTAGAACTACAATAGAGAGCCTTGTACTACTATAGTAAAAACTGATACCACTCCATGTAACATTCAGGGTCACATGCACATTTAAACTCAGGGTAATTTACACAGGACCGTTGTGTGTGTGGGCCTTTATATCATCACATCCTGTCTAGTAAGGCTCTTGGTCTGGACTGAATCCATGTTTCATAAGCTTGAAATATCCATCTGTCATTGAATTTCCACTCAAACAAGGACTACAGAATGTGGCTTGGATGTCATACATTTCAAGGTGCTGCTGCTTTTTAAAGTAAGAAGTGCAGGAGACATGAAGGACTAAGGGTACCTATTCCCCTGTTTGTAAGTCTTTGAAGTAAGCGGGGCATGCATTACCTATTGTGTCTATGTCACTGTGGACTAAATTTGGATGGTATGCGCTATGAACTTAACATGAATGTGTGTGTACGTATGTTGTGTGTGTGTCTGCCTGTGTCTGTATATATATATATATATATATATATATAATCCGTTTATGGTGCCTTTAGTGCATGTGCAGTTTTCCTGACCCCTGATAACACAAAGTATTTTAATCCAATCAGCTTCCTATTCACATGACTGCTACGCACCCCCTGCGTAGCAGTCCTTCAGTCTTTTTTATCAGCCTGACATTTCAGCTCTCCCATAGTAAGGATCATGCCATGGGGTGGAATTCTACTCCACCCTTCCCCCTTCTATACTGCTCATGCTACATAGTAGATATGTGTCTGAGGTGAAGACATTGCATAAATCATCACATACTCATTTTCTACTTTGTTTCCAAATGACACTTTTACAGTTTTGGAGAACTTACAGTATGTGGACACATAACAGGGGAGATAGGGGCAGTGAACTTCATGTATGAACTTCAGTAGGCAGGAGATCACTATTGGAGAAAAAGCAGCCTGATTAAAACAAGTTACTCGAAACAGAAGTTGATGTCGATGTTCCTTCAACATAATTGAGATATGGAGGCCTACATGATTCTATAAGGCAGGGTAGCCTAGTGGTTAGGGTAGCCTAGTGGTTAGAGTGTTGGACTAGTAACTGGAAGGTTGCAAGTTCAAATCCCTGAGCTGACAAGGTACAAATCTGTTGTTCCGCTCCTGAACAGGCAGTTAACCCACTGTTCCTAGGCTGTCATTGAAAATAAGAATTTGTTCTTAACTGACTTGCCTAGTTAAATAAAGGTAAATAAGATATGCTCAAAAATATAGTTAATGTGCTTTTTATGTCGGTTTTTACGAAGTTATGTTTTTTTTTAACCCTGCCCTACTACTACATTTAGTTCTTTGGAGGTTGTGAATACATACGCTTTTTCTTCCCCACTGGTTCTGGGAACAAAGCCATAAGTTTCCTGACTGGTAAAACTTTAACATTCTGAGAACAGAAGTGAACATTTTGCTTGTTCTAGGAGTGTAAATAATGGGCGTGGCCAACACACCTGAACACACTGAACAAGATAGAGGACAGAGAGAGTTTTGTTGACGCTGAGAATGGAATGTATATGTTTTTAAATAACATTCTTATAGCGTTATTTCAACGTTATTAATGCTTTCTTGTGGTTTCTATGGAAAGTTTTCTTAATGTTCTGAGAACATGACTTTAAATAGAACCATGAGGAAATCTGCAGAAAATGTTATGCTGAAGTACTGAAATTCCCACAGAAGAAAGTTGTTTCTTAACGTTCTCTAAACATTCTGAGAACATTACTTTAAATAGAACCATTTGGAAACTTGTAGAAAACGTTATGCTGAAATTAAACGTTAGTACTGAAATTCCCACAGAAGAACGTTTTTTTCTTACCGTTGTCAGAACAATTTGAGAAAACATGATTTTAAATAGAACCATGAAGAAACCTGGTGTAAACGTTTTGCTGAAGTGTTGAAATTCTCACAGGAGAACGTTGTGTCTTGACATCCTCTGAACTATTGGAGAACATTCCCAATGTCAAACCAGATGGAGAACATTCCTATAACATGACCAAAAATGTAAATAAATGTAACCATGTTTGAACTTTTAGGAAACATTATGTTAAAGTAATACCAAGAAAATAATGTTATTTTGTCAAGATTCTTAAATGTGATGAGAAAGTTCCAAAGCCAAGTAACTATCCAGCACCATTCCCAGAACGTTGTGGGAAGGTTGTGTGCAAAATAACCATGGGTCAACGACACTCACAAAACTCACAAAACCCGAAGAAACACCAAACTCGAAGAAGCATATGGTTCTCAGAACGTAATGTGCTAGCTGTGTGATAAGTGCCTCAGTAAGGAATAAGCACAATTTTGATATCTTATTTGTCAGGAGCCATGAGTTTGATTATAGAAGAGCCCGTTTCTGTCTGTAGGCTATGGCATCTCATGAATTGAATGCCAGTTTACAAGAATGTTTTAATTTACTGTAGCTAGTCATACAGCAGCCTACACAGCATCATATAGACTAGGCCTACCTGGTCTGGAAGTGATAGACTACCTGTACAAACCTTGCAGCAGCGTTAATCTTCCACCTTGAATCATCCGTGTAGTCTAAATAATTAACCTTATAATATAGATGCGGGCAGCAATGAACGAGGTCGGAAAGGACACAAGATCAGTTGGATAACAAAGCATGTTTAGCAACACTGAGCCATGCAAGAAAGCACCAGCTCTTCCAGACAACTGTGTGAAAGCACCAGCTCTTCCGGACTGTGTGAAAGCACCAGCTCTTCCGGACTGTGTGAAAGCACCAGCTCTTCCGGACGACTGTGTGATCACTGACTCCGTAGCCAATGTGAGTAATACCTTTAACATTCAGAAGGCTGCAGGGCCAGACAGATTACCAGGACGCATTCTCAGAGCATGCGCAAACCAGCTGGCAAGTATCTTCAATGACATTTTCAACCACTCTCTGACCGAGTCTGTAACACCTATATGTTTCAAGCAGACTGCCAAGGTAACCTATCTAAATGACTATCGCCCCGTAGCACTCACATCTGTAGCAATGAAAGGCTTTGAAAGGCTGTTCCTGGCTGACATCAACACCATCATCCCAGACACCCTAAGCCCACCCCAATTAGCATACCGCACCAACAGATCCACAAGATGATGCATTATCTATAACACTCCACACTGCCCTTTCCCACCTGGACAAAAGGAACACCTACATGAGAATGTTGTTCATTGACTACAGCTCAGTGGTCAACACCATTGTGCCCTACAAGCTCATCACTAAGCTAAGGACTCTGGGATTAAACACCTCCCTCTGCAACTGGATCCTGAACTTCCTAAAGGGCCACCCCCAGGTGGTGAGGGTAGGCAACAACATATCTGCCATGCTGACCCTAAACACGGGGGCCCGTCAGGGGTGCGTGTTTAGTCCCCTCATGTACTCCCTGTTCACCCACGATTGCGTGGCCGCGCACGACTCCAACACCATCAAGTTTGCAGACGACACAACGTCAGGTAAACCTGATCACCGACTACGATGAGCCAGCCTAAAGGGAAGAGGTCAGAGAAATGACAGTGTGGTGCCAGGACAACAACCTCTCCCTCAGAGGAGTTGATCATAGACTACAGGAAACGGAGTGCCGAGTACGCCCCCATCCACATCAATTGGAGAATGGAACCAAGATGGCATAGCAGTTGGACTTGTATTTTGTCTTGTCCCGTGTAAATATCATTTTCCCGTATATATTTAATATATATTTTAATATCACTTTCCATCTACGGACTGAATATACTCTCCTGCAACCCACCTCACCCAATGTGGTATGGATCTGCAATTTTTTATACCTAAGAACCGTAACCCCCATCAAAAGCTAGCCAGCTAACTGGCTGCTAGCTAGTAGCCAGTTAGCCATTGCTAGGCCCGTCTGCTAGGCCCATCTCCCGGCAAGCCGAAGAGACCCATCAGCCACTCCTTGGGCTACAATACCTGGACCCCCGCAGACCCATCACGACTGGACTACCGTCGTAATTCCGCCCGAGGGGGTTTTTCAACTGACTCCGCCGTCGCGACGTCCCCTGAATGTCCACCTGCTAGCCGCGGCCCACTAGCTGCCTAGAGCACATTGGACTGTTAGCTTAAGAGGCCCATCGGACAAATTCTTTGGCAACTATGCCTATTTTGCCAATTGGCCTGATTTACAACACGGAGCCCTGCTGATCCGTCTCCCGACATCACAGCATGACGGGGCCACAACAGACTTTCTTCCGTCGCAAAGTCCCTCGAAGGCCCATCTGCTAGCTTGCTAGCTGCCTGAAGCCACTCACTGGACTCCTATGGTCACTTGGCTATGCATGACTCTCCCTAACGTCAATGTGCCTTGTCCATCACTGTAGAGCCTCTAGCCCTGCTAAATACGCCTTAGTTAACACTTAAGTTCCACGTCCCACACATGCAGTGACATCACCTGGTTTAAATGATATTTCTAGAGACAATATCTCTTTCATCGTCACTCTATGCACAGGTTTACTCTCACTGTATTCTCATCCTACCATACCTTTGTCTGTTCATTATGCCTTGAATCTATTCTACTGTGCCCATAAATCTGCTCCTTTTACTCTCTGTTCTGAACGTACTAGACGGCTCTGACTTTGAATATGTGGATAAATACAAATACCTTGGTGTCTGGTTTGACTGTAAACTCTCCTTCCAGACTCACACTCCAATCCAAAATTAAATCTAGAATTGGCTTCCTATTTCGCAAACAAAGCATCCTTCACTCATGCTGCCAAACATACCCTCGTAAAACTGACCATCCCATCGAACCTTGACTTCGGCGATGTCATTTACAAAATAGCCTCCAACACTCTACTCAACAAATTGGATGCAGTCTATCATAGTGCCATCCGTTTTGTCACCAAAGCCACATATACTACCCACCACTGTGACCTGTACACTCTTGTTAGCTGGCCCTCGCTTCATACTCGTCGCCAAACCCACTGGCTCCAGGTCATCTACAAGTCTCTGCTAGGTAAAGCCCCGCCTTATCTCAGCTCACTGGTCACCATAGCAGCACCCACTCGTAGCATGCGCTCCAGCAGGTATATCTCACTGGTCACCCCCAAAGCCAATTCGTCATATGGTCACCTTTCCTTCCAGTTCTCTGCTGCCAATGACTGGAACAAACTGCAAAAATCTCTGAAGCTGGAGACTCATATCTCCCTCACTAGCTTTAAGCACCAGCTGTCAGAGCAGCTCACAGATCACTGCGCCTGTACATAGCCAATCTGTAAACAGCTCACCCAACTACCTCATCCCCATACTGTATTTATTTATTTATCTTGCTCCTCTGCACCCCATGATCTCTACTTGCACATTCATCTTCTGCACATCTACCATTCCAGTGTTAAATTGCTATATTGTAATTACTTTGCCACCATGGCCTATTTATTGCCTTAACTCCCTTATCTTACGCATTTGCATACGCTGTATATAGACTTTTTGTTTACTTTTTCTACTGTATTATTAACTGTATGTTTGTTTATTCCATGTGTAACTCTGTGTTGTTGTGTGTGTCGAACTGCTATGCTTTAACTTGGCCAGGTCGCAGTTGCAAATGAGAACTTGTTCTCCATTAGCCTACCTAGTTAAATAAAGGTGAAATAAAATAACTATATGTTGTCCTTTCTCTTCAGGACTCCAGCCACTCAAGTTATAGACTGTTCTCTCTGCTACCGCATGGCAAGTGGTACAGATGCACCAAGTCTGGAACCAACAGGACCCTGAACAAGCCATAAGACTGCTAAATAGCTAGTTAAATAGTTAAACAATAGCTAGTTAAACAATAGCTATCCGGACTATCTGCATTGATCCTTTTTGAACTAACTCTTGTCACACATGCTGCTGTTACGTTTTATTATCTAGCCTGTGGCCTTAGTCACTTTATCCCTACCTATAGTATATATCATGACACGCAGTATCTACCTCAATGGCTTTTACCCCTGCATATTGACTCGGTACTTACCCAGTATTCAAGTTATCGATACTGACTGTGTATTTATTTCTCGTGTTATTATTTTTTATATTTTTATATTATTTTATATGTTTTTCTCTCTGCAATGTTGTTTACGAAGCATGTGATAAAGAAAAAAAAATGTTCTTTCAATACCACAAGGATGACGCAAGTTAATTTTAGTCTAGTGCTGTAGGTTGGTTATATTTGAATGCAGAAGGTAATCATTCTTAAACTCATTACAGGGCATTCGGAAAGTATTCAGACCCCTTGACGTTTTCTTACATTTGGTTACATTACAGCCGTATTGTAAAATTGATTCATTCGTTGTTGTTTTTAAACTTATCAAACACAAAACTACATAATGACAAAGCAAAAACAGGTTTTTAGAAATTTGAGCAAATTAATAAAAAATCTTAAAGGAAATATCAAATGTACACTCAGTACATTGTTGAAGCACCTTTGGCAGTGATTACAGCCTCAAGTCTTCTTGGGTATGATGCTACAAGCTTGGCACACCTGTATTTTGGGAGTTTCTCCCATTGTTCCTTGCAGATCCTCTCAAGCTCTGAGCGTCGCTGCACAGCTATTTTCAGGTCTCTCCAGAAATGTTTGATCGGGTTCAAGTCCGGGCTCTGGCTGGGCCACTCAAGGACATTCAGAGACTTGTCCCAAAGCCACTGCTGCGTTGTCTTGGCTGTGTGCTTAGGGTCATTGTTCTGTTGGAAGATGAACCTTCGCCCCAGGTCCTGAGCGCTCTGGTTCGATTACAGATTCAGAATGGCCAGAAACAAATAACATTCCCCTGAATCTCTTCAGTCTATTCTTGTTCTGAGAAATGAAGGCTATTCCATGTGAGAAATTGCCAAGAAACGGAAGATCTCATACAACGCTGTGTACTACTCCCTTCACAGAACAGCACATACTGGCCCTAACCAGAATAAAAGAGTAGTGGGAGGCCCCGGTGCACAACTGAGCAAGAGGACAAGTACATTAGAGTGCCTAGTTTTAGAAACAGACGCCTCTCATGTCCTCAACTGCCAGCTTCATTAAATAGTCCCCTCAAAACACCAGTCTCAACAGTGAATAGGCGACTCCGGGATACTGGCCTATAACTCCTTGAAGATTTAGACAATGATGAGTGGGTCCTGGGTGTCTTTTGACAGACTTGTTCGCTGTCACCCTCACTTCTCTCTTCCTCCTTCAACATCAATGTTGATCTAAAGGAGCTCCCTGGATGTCTACATTCTCTCTGAGGTGAAGTGGATATTTCACTCTGGATAGTGAACAGGAGTTTTCCGAGGGTCTCTTTGGAAGAGGCATTTAAAGACATTGCTGTTTGTTTAGGACATACAGTAATGGCTTCAACCCTGTGAGGAAATCCTTAAGCTTCTTCTGCACATTGGTGCAGATGTTCTTAGCCATTGACCAAAGCTTTTCCTCTGATATTTTCACAGTCAATCCCCGGGAGGCCACTGTTGAGGTCTCTGAAACTCCCCCCTAGCACTGACTCTGTTGGCCACTTAGTGGACTCAGTGTTCTGGAAAATAGTTGCCATCCCTTTGACAAAGGTTCCCATTATTCCAGAGGCTGTGTCCTGAGAGGATGTGAATGCAATCTCTGATGATAAGCCAGATGACAAGTCAGTCCAAAGACCTTCCTGAAGACTAGTATGGCTATCCTGTATAATAAGGAAATTACTGGATGTCATAATAGCCACTTTTGCCTGGAATTCCTTGCTAGAGGAATTTGATTGCTCTGAATCAGACTAGCCGATGACTGTGTGAATATTACACTCTCTCCTGAGCTCAGTTCAGAAAATTGAAGACTCAAGTCCTGAAATGTTGAGGGGGACTAGGAAATAGTGAGAACACCATCCACAAACCACCCAAGGGAACTTGCTACTGTTGAAGATTTGCTCTCCACTTTTGAGACCTCTGTCTTAAAGATGTTCACAAGGCTGCTGAGCACCTCTTGATTGCTGTCTCTAGATCAGGAAGACAGATAGCTGGTAAAGGTTGGCTCTCACTGGGAACTCTACTGAGTTGGGTGGTGGGTAATTGCTCCTCACCATTGGAAACGTTGTCCTTTTGCAGAGTGTCTGAAAACTCACGAAGAGGAGCATCTTTAGCCACGCCTTGATCTGGAGCAAAAAGTGTAAGGAAGTCCATACGGCCATAGACTCTGTGGGCTGCAGAGAAGACACTCCTCTATGAAAACTCTGTCTCTTGGTTATTGAGAGAAGCTGGCTCAACACATGCTTCACATGACTGTGCTGTGGCCTCCATGTCTCCCATAAATGTATTAATAATCCCTTTGGTTGTGGAGGTTACAGGCGTCAGAACTATGGGAGCAACACAAGAATGCCTTCAGGAAATAAGCACACCAGAAGAGCTGCTGACCTTCATAAGTATGGTTCTCACCACTGCAGGGGCGTTAGACTGGAAGTCAGGGCTAGAGAGAGTCTGAAGGTTTCTGGACACTGCACTGGTAAAAGGTCCAGAGTCTTTGAGAGAGTGAGTGGGCTCTTCTTTTCCAGGTGAAACATCAAGTTCAGGTTGAAGTTTAGATAGAAAATGAGACCCCAAGATTTTAATCTTCTTGGTTAAATCCAAAAGAACTTTGAAGTTCTCTGCCATTATGTCCATACTCTCCACAATGACATTAAGGAACTCATTGGTCAAAGGGTCCATTAGGGGCTTAATCATGTTCACGCACTACCTTGGCTCAGCCTTTCCATCAAAGCTGTCCATTAGTGTCTGTAGCTGGACCGAGACCACATGCACCATCTCCCTGCCTGCTGCTAATCCACCAGCATCATCACAATCTAACATTATGGGGGAGAATCTACCCGAGCTGGTCTGCATTGCCACTGAGAGGCCAGCATTGAGCTGGTTGACCAACTCCCCCACCATAGCACAGGTGAGCTGGAATGAGTTGGTGTAGGCAGGGTTTAAGTGAGCCTCACCTAGGAACAGTAGGAATCTCATCTCCGTTATACCAAAGACATCCTTCTGGAGACACATTCTGCATAAAAGTCTGGGACCTTGAACATACAATAAATGCACAAACTTGAGATTGGAGACCAAACTTAGCACCCTGATGGTTTACTTATGTCAGTGTAGTTCACCAAACAACCTCCACTACATAAGTGGGCACTATTCTTCTTCTAGAATCCCTAAACCAAATAACATGGTTTTGTGGCTGAGTTTGATGTTCATACGACATCACAATTAGATTTGTTTTACTCAAAATGTCACAGTAGCTTCATTCAGCAATCTACAAACACATAGCCTATTAGGTATACGATTAGCTGTTACACATTAACTCACATTAACACCCCCTTGGGATTAAAAACTATAATTTAAAACGTACATATGGATCTGTTAGCAGAACAAGTATTTTATTTACCAAAGGTCCATTTTAAAACTAATTTCCCTTCACATTTTTCCATGTTAATATGATATCTGAGTAAGAGTGAGGTCAGGGCCCCTGGGCACCATGGCAGGGGCCAATTAGAATTGAAGGCAGTCAATCAGGAAGTGATTCTAATTTAAAATTAAAAAATTGAAAAACTTTTAAAACTTTTTAGCTTCTACTCCTCAGTTTATTGAGAAGCCATTGAAAATAAAAGCAGTTTTCACAAATTTTGAATTGTTATTTAAGTTTATTTCCTGAATTTCCGCACATGCCCTCCGTTCACTGTCGGTAATTCAGCCATGATTACTACAGTTTAGATAGCTGGCTAGACTAACTCTTTTTTAATTTTAAAAATGTATTTCACCTTTATTTAACCAGGTAGGCTAGTTGAGAACAAGTTCTCATTTGCAACTGCAACCTGGCCAAGATAAAGCATAGCAGTGTGAACAGACAACACAGAGTTACACATGGAGTACACAATTAACAAGTCAATAACACAGTAGAAAAAAAAGGGGAGTCTATATACATTGTGTGCAAAAGGCATGAGGAGGTAGGCAAATAATTACAATTTTGCAGATTAACACTGGAGTGATAAATGATCAGATGGTCATGTACAGGTAGAGATATTGGTGTGCAAAAGAGCAGAAAAGTAAGTAAATAAAAACAGTATGGGGATGAGGTAGGTGAAAATGGGTGGGCTATTTACCAATAGACTATGTACAGCTGCAGCGATCGGTTAGCTGCTCAGATAGCAGATGTTTGAAGTTGGTGAGGGAGATAAAAGTCTCCAACTTCAGCGATTTTTGCAATTCGTTCCAGTCACAGGCAGCAGAGAACTGGAAGGAAAGGCGGCCAAATGAGGTGTTGGCTTTAGGGATGATCAGTGAGATACACCTGCTGGAGCGCGTGCTAGAATAATTTACCAATCCATTTTTTTTCACTGACATGGGCTAATTGAGTGACTGTCAATGAGTGACATACAGTATCATAAGAAAGTATTTGCCCCCTTTCTGATTTTCCCTATTTTTGCATATTTATGATAGTGGATGTTATCAGATCTTCAACCAAAACCTAATATTAGATAAAGGGAACCTGTGTTTACAAATAACAAAGAAAATGTATACTTATTTTATTTACTTAATGAACAAAGTCATGCAACACCCAATTCCCGTGTGAAAAAGGAATTGCCCCCTTACACTCAATAACTGTGTCACTTTAAGTTGCAATGACTGCAACCAAATGCTTCCTGTAGTTGTTGGTCAGACTCTCACATCGTTGTGGAGGAATCTTGACCCAGTCTTGCATGCGGAACTGCTTTAACTCAGTGACATTTGTGGGTTTTCAAGCATGAAGTGCTTGTATCAAGTCCTGCCACAACATCTCAATAGGGAATAGGTCTGGACTTTGACTAGGCCATTTCAAAACTTCAAATTTGTTGCTTTTTTAGCCATTTTCATGTAGACTAGATTGTGTATTTTGGATCATTGTCTTGCTGCATGACCTAGCTGCACTTCAGCTTCAGCTCAGATAGATGGCCTGACATTCTCTTGTAGAATTCTCTGATAGAGCAGAATTCATGGTTCCTTCTATTAAGGCAAGTCGTCCAGATCTTGAGGCAGCAAAGCATCCCCAAACCATCACACTACCACCACCTTTCTTGACCGATGGTATGAGATTCTTACTGTGAAAGTGGACTTTTTTTTGGATGACATGGGACCCATTACGCCTGGCGAAAACCAAACAAACATTTACTCTGCTGATTCCAGCAATGTAACACAGACTAGAATAATGATTACTATAGTGATGACTGCAGGCTGTGTTATCAGTTTGAGTTCATTAAGTAACATCAGTATCATTTGGCTCCCGAGTGGTGCAGCGGTCTAATGCACTGCATCTCAGTGCTAGAAGCGTCACTACAGACCCTGGTTCGATTCCAGGCTGTATCACAACTGGCCGGGATTGGGAGTCCCATAGAGCGGTGCACAATTGGCCCAGCATCGACCGGGTTAGGGTTTGGCTGGGGTAGGCCGTCATTGTAAATAAGAATTTGTTCTTAACTCACTCGCCTAGTTAAATAAAGAAAAATATCTGACATGTCCTTCCTGTGAAGACTCTTGGATATGATACGATCTAGTTTGTCACTACAAGGTTAGTTAGTCACACACACTTCCCTTGAAGATGTGTATCCCTTGAAGATGAGAGGTGAAAAGGTTAGGCTGTGCCCTGTGGTTAGCTCTGCACGCTATTGATGCCAGAGACGGAGAAGAAAGCGAGGCATCACACTCGCTCCTTTATTCTGGTTCATATACAGTCAATGAACTAAGTAGACCAGACCCAGCTGCTAATGCAATTGGTGCCTATGGGAGAGCCACCCTTTAAGCAGACCGGAACTGTGAGCATTTTTTCAGTGGTAAACGGCTTGAGTGGGACATCTTCATTTATCCAAAACCATCTTAGCTGACGCTACCCTCTGCTGCTTCTCATTTCTGCTGTGCCCACTTCCTGTTCAAACTATGTCAGCAGAAACAGGCTGCAGCACTTTCTAAATGTATGTAGTGCATTGTTTTTTTTCTACCCCAGAAGCAGCAGTATATTTTTTC
This sequence comes from Oncorhynchus gorbuscha, assembly GCF_021184085.1. NCBI lineage: Eukaryota > Metazoa > Chordata > Actinopteri > Salmoniformes > Salmonidae > Oncorhynchus > Oncorhynchus gorbuscha. Next base: position 23,209,239 of record NC_060178.1, on the reverse strand, counting down.
CAGCCTTTACTACCCTTTGATTTTGTGCAGCAAACATCTTTGCCGCAACAGTGTTTCAAGCTGCAAGAGTATGCCATTTTCAGCTGCAAGATTATCATAAGACAAGGACACCAGCTGCTGGCTGGGATAGGCATAGCTTGAAGAGCTGATGTATGAACCAGGATGCCTACCAGTAGTTGGTCCTGTTAAACAAACATAATGATTTGAATGCATCACCTCACTATAGGTCCCTTATTTAGAAAACTGAGCTGTTGACACATCTTCCTCTTGTGCATTTAGAGGTCTGACATTGACCTGGTGGTAAGTAAAGACCACAACTGGCTATGTGTCCAAAGTTCATGAACAAGCACAGCACCGGGCAGGAATACAACAGTTTCTATTGGTACTGTATAATATGTACATCAGTGGAGGCTGCTGAGGGGAGGACAGCAATATAATGTCTGGAATGGAGTGGAATTAACCACATGGAAACCACATCTTTGATGTGTATGTTACCATTCTATTTTTATTTATTTAACTAGGCAAGTCATTTAAGAACAAATTGACTCCATTCCAGCCATTATTATGAGCCATCCTCCCCTCAGCAGCCTCCACTGATCTATATTGATCCTGATTTGTGAGCAACTTTGTATTCTCTAGTAGAAATCAAATACTTTTGTGCAAATCACTTTATTCATAGCAAATGAAACAGTTAAGTTGAAATTCATTAACCCTGCCACAATTGGCATAAGCCAGCTACATAGCATTAGCTAGCTATCATTCTCATCTAGATAAAACATGTTTTTATCGTGGAGCCTTTAACTTGTGTAAACTTTTTCCAAAATATAAGAAATGAACCCTTTAGACGTTGTCTGGTGTTAAACTGGTCCACTCAGTGTGGAGATGAAGGTGAATGAGAAATATTATTTCTGCAGCCAATACCACGGGTAATGTGATTGATCACCCCAGTAAAGCAGGTTAACATTTAAGAAATCTCCACCAAACCAACATAATAGTAGTGTTATTAACGCCAAAGCCCTTAGGATGTCCTCTGGGTAAATAGAATTACGTAGATTTTTTCTGTACTGCTACAAAGTATACACAATTAAATTGATAAGAGAAGAATTGTTATCATACAGGTTTTGGTAACACACACACACACACACACACACACACACACACACACACACACACACACACACACACACACACACACACACACACACACACACACACACACACACACACACACACACACACACACACACACACACACAGGAAAATAAAATGTCCTCTGTCACACACTCACACGCAATACAAACACTCAACTCCAAGGCATAACCACTATAGAATGACTGTAATTGTTAATAAAACATAACATTTGTAATTACATGATAGATCTATGGACAGACAGTTGGAAAAATAACGTGCAGTGTCTGTCCCTACTTCAACAGTCTTGTGTTAAAAGGAGGGATCCCATATTGGATGGGATGTGAGACCACAGCTAAGCTCCTATCAGCTCTTCTTCTCCAACCCCTCCTGTCTCCTCTCCCTTCTCAGAGCCACCAGAAGCGGACATAGACGATGAGCATGATGAAGAAGACCCCTCCGGCAGCCAGCTTAGCATAGGTGGAGCGAGTGTTCAGGTACTTGGCGTCACTTCTGTACTTCTTCGACAGGCTGGACAGATTACTGGCCTTGGAGTCCAGAGCTGGATGTGATGCGAGTGGATCCAGGTGAGCAAAGAGAGGGAACAGAAACCAGAACAAATCCTCATTTAACACAAGTGAGAATGGCATCTGCTTCCTCTTGTGACTTAAACACTATTCTTTGTCACAACTTGACAAACAGTATGTAGCTGAGAAGTGGCACTCCCTTTTATTAGTTAATCTAGTGAATTCTACCCAACATCATTTACATTTTATCAGTGTGTTTTGCTGCAATGATGTGCATTCATGATAATGCAATAAGCCCTTTCCAAGTTAGACATCAGATAATCATAGATAAAAGGTTTGTGTAATAGAGGTGTAATAGAGGTGTAATAGAGGTTTGTGTAATAGAGGTGTTTCAGCTATCGAGGACCTACATCGAGGACCTACATCAGCCATGCTCAACTGGCGGACTGTGATCCAGATCCGGGGTTGAACGGGGTCAAAACAGACCTTGGGCCCCCTCCCCCAAGGTGCCATTTGAAATTTGGTAGTGTATGGGCAGTTTTCCTCTTGTTATGTCATTCACTGACAGACCTTAGATAGTAGGGTTGGGCAGTATCCAGATGTTCATACCATACCGTGGTACATGGTATTACCAGCAGTGAACACAAGGGGTGCTATTGTTTTCCACAAAATAATGTAAACGATAATAATAATAATAATAATTGACAAACAAAACACATTTAGGCAACAGTGAACTTGATCCATGAGTGGATTGATTGTCTCTGCTGTAACTAAGAAGCTTGATTTTGGAAGTTAGAAAACTTTGGTTGTCTTCAACAAGAGGGGTGTGAACATTTTGAACAGTTTTCAGTCGGATGGGTTGCGCGGTCGGGATTGTTACTATGCCGATAAATGCCTATATCCATCCGGACCTTTGCCACGGAGGACATTTGTGTGACCAGACCATCACAAATAGTAGTTCAGTACCCCTGACCTACATTATTGCTGTAAATCTATAAGAAGAACAAGTAAACCGACATTACCAGACAAGGCCTCCCCTCGTTGCAACACTTCCTCAATGTTGGCCACCATGATCCTCTGAACATCCTGCAGCTCTGTGTTGATGCTGCCCAGGTTCCTGCGGGCTCGGCTGTCTATGTACGACTTCTTGGTCTTCTGAATGTAGGTGTCTGTTGTCAGAGGAAAACATTGCAGGAATGTATGGCATATTTTTTCATCATTCATACTAGGGTATCCTTTAAAGGTTCATCGCAGTCAAAAATATGATTTTCCTATGTTTCATATATCTCCACACTACGAGGTTGGAATACTACTGTACAATTCAGAAAATATTGATAATGCCATTTTAGTGTAAGAGCTGTTTGAAAAGACTGCGTTTAATGTTCGCCTGTTGTGGTGGGATGGAGTTTTGGACTGCCTGGTGACATGGGATGGAGTTTTGGACTGCCTGGTGACATCACCAGGTGGTAAATTTGTTAATATGCCAATAAGAAAGAGTTCCAAACCTGTCTGCCAATAACAGATAGTTTAGATTTTTCCCCTCCCCACTCAGACCACCTCCAGACAGTGGTAGCAAAATACTTGCTTGGGAAATTGCTCTTTGCTAAGAAGCTATTTTTTAAATTGAAAACAGAGTACGGTCGTTAATTGTTACCCAGAAATAATTTAATATTGAGATAAGAATGGCTGCATTGGACCTTTAATCAACGTTGGGTTGTTGGTAGGGATTCTAATGATGATATATTTAATTGAATCTCACCAAACTCAATGAAGGAGTACGGTCGGGACACAGTGGGGACCTTCTTCCCGTGCTGTTCATGGAACTCTGCCTGCAGGTCTTCCAGGTAAGCAAAGGCAAGTTTTTTGTGAAAGCTTGCTTCAGACAGCACTAGGTAGACCACTCGTCTTTCTATGACGTAGCTGTTGGGAGAACCATGAGGGAAACATGAGAGTGGAGTGTCTGAGAAGCATAAAGGTCAGAGGATACCTGCTTATTAGTGCATGGTATAAGTATGTTAATGGTATTTTAATTGTGATGAGTGTTTTGCCAAGAGAGAGTGTCTGTGGTGTCTTTCCTCTAATTGGTTCGAACTCACTGGAAGGACATGGAGCCAGCCTCTAATGTGCAACGTGTGGGACTCTGGTCATTGAGTTTCCTAAACAGCTGTTTAGCCTGGCTCTGGTACTGTTGCAGGTCCCGACCCAACTAAACACGGAGGACAGAGCAAGATTATGCAACTAAGCATATTTAAGAGGACACTGAACCAATGATCAGGATCAATATGTTATCAGCAAAGAAGCGAGTGGTCTGGGTATGGTAAACACAGTAACACATCACAGGAACAATGTGTATGATGTCCAAACAGAAAATACAAACCTTCTCACTTCCCTTTGGGAGAGCAGATAAGAAAGCAAGGGAAACGTGTTAAAGTTCTTCAAGCGGGTGGCAAGACTCATATGTAGCCTACTGCAACTCATAAATACTACACACGTCCTAGAAATACATGGCTGCCTGATTTGCTACAACTACAAGAAAGTAACAAGGATTAATGAAGTAGACCATCACAAATTGCAAATTAACTAAAGAGAGCAGAATTTACTCAATGGACATAGTGTATCTCCTCTGGTTAATCAAATCTCTATCACAGCATCATTCAGCACAGTACACAAATGGCTGTTCTGCATTGAGCATTGGTCTTTGACTCACTACCTACACTACATGATCACAAGTATGTGGACACATGCACATTGAACATCTCATTCCAAAATCATGGGCATTAATATGGAGTTGGTCCCCCATTTGCCGCTATAACAGCCTCCACTCCTCTGGGAAGGCTTTCCACTAGCTGTTGGAACATTGCTGCTATAACAGCCTCCACTCCTCTGGGAAGGCTTTCCACTAGCTGTTGGAACATTGCTGCTATAACAGCCTCCACTCCTCTGGGAAGGCTTTCCACTAGCTGTTGGAACATTGCTGCTATAACAGCCTCCACTCCTCTGGGAAGGCTTTCCACTAGCTGTTGGAACATTGCTGCTATAACAGCCTCCACTCCTCTGGGAAGGCATTCCACTAGCTGTTGGAACATTGCTGCTGTAACAACCTCCACTCCTCTGGGAAGGCTTTCCACTAGCTGTTGGAACATTGCTGCTATAACAGCCTCCACTCCTCTGGGAAGGCTTTCCACTAGCTGTTGGAACATTGCTGCTATAACAGCCTCCACTCCTCTGGGAAGGCTTTCTACTAGATGTTGGAACATTGCTGCTATAACAGCCTATAACTCTTTTTCAGTTCTGCCCACAAATTTTCTGTAGGATTGAGGTCAGGGCTTTGTGATGGCCACTTCAATAGCTTGACTTTGTTGTCCTTAAGCCATTTTGCCACAACTTTAGAAGTATGCTTGGGGTCATTGTCCATTTAGAAGACCCATTTGCGACCAAGCTTTAACTGATGTCTTGAGATGTTGCTTCAATATATCCACATAATTTTCCTTCCTTATGAGCCATCTATTTTGTGAAGTGCACCAGTCCACCTTGCAGCAAAGCACCCCCACAACATGATGCTGCCACACCCATGCTTCATGGATGGGATGGTGTTTTCTTCGGCTTGCAAGCGTCACCCTTTTTCCTCCAAACATAACGAAGGTCATTATGGCTAAACAGTTATATTTTTGTTTCATCAGACTAGAGGACATTTCTCCAAAAAGTATGATCTTTGTCCCCATGTGCAGTTGCAAACCATAGTCTGGCATTTTTATGGAAGTTTTGGAGCAGTGGCTTCTTCCTTGCTGAGTGGCCTTTCAGGTTATGTCGATATAGGACTCCTTTTACTGTGGATATAGATACGTTTGTACCCGTTTCCTCCAGCATCTTCACAAGGTCCTTTGCTGTTGTTCTGGGATTGTTTTGCACTTTTCACACCAAAGTACGTTCATCTCTCGGAGACAGAACACGTCTCCTTCCTGAGCGGTATGACGGGTGCGTGGTCCCATGGTGTTTATACTTGCGTACTATTTTTTGTACAGATGAACGTGGTACCTTCAGGCGTTTGGAAATTGCTCCCAAGGATGAACCACACTTGTGGAGGTCTACATTTTTTTCTCTGAGGTCTTGGCTGATTTCTTTTGATTTTCTGATGATGTCAAGCAAAGAGGCACTGTTCGCTGCCTGTACCCGCACCCCCGACTAGCATCACCACCCTGGATGGTTCCGACCTAGAATATGTGGACATCTATAAGTACCTAGGTGTCTGGCTAGACTGTAAACTCTCCTTCCAGACTCATATCAAACATCTCCAATCTAAAATCAAATCTAGAGTCGGCTTTCTATTCCGCAACAAAGCCTCCTTCACTCACGCCGCCAAACTTACCCTAGTAAAACAGACTATCCTACTGATCCTCGACGATGTCATCTACAAAATAGCTTCCAATACTCTACTCAGCAAACCGGATGCAGTTTATCACAGTGCCATCCGTTTTGTTACTAAAGCACCTTATACCACCCACCACTGCAACCTGTATGCTCTAGTCGGCTGGTCCTCGCTACATATTCGTCGCCAGACGCACTGGCTCCAGGTCATCTACAAGTCCTTGCTACGTAAAGCTCCGCCTTATCTCAGTTCACTGGTCACGATGGCAACACCCACCCGTAGCATGCGCTCCAGCAGGTGTATCTCACTGATCATCCCTAAAGCCAACACCTCATTTGGCCGCCTTTCCTTCCAGTTCTCTGCTGCCTGTGACTGGAACGAATTGCAAATCTGAGCAGCTAACCGATCGCTGCAGCTGTACATAGTCCATCTGTAAATAGCCCATCCATTATACCTACCTCATCCCCATACTGTTTTTATGTATTTACTTTTCTACTCTTTTGCACACCAGTACCTCTACCTGCACATGACCATCTGATCATTTATCACTCCAGTGTTAATCTGCTAAATTGTAATTATTCGCCTACCTCCTCAGCCTTTTGCACACAATGTATATAGACTCTTTTTTTTCTACTGTGTTATTGACTTGTTTATTGTTTACTCCATGTGTAACTATGTGTTGTTGTCTGTTCATACTGCTATGCTTTATCTTGGCCAGGTCGCAGTTGTAAATGAGAACTTGTTCTCAACTAGCCTACCTGGTTAAATAAAGGTGAAATAAAAAAGTTAAACTGAGTTTGACAGTAGGCCTTGAAAAACATCCACAGGTACACCTCCAATTGACTCAAATGATGTCAATTAGCCTATCAGAGGCTTCTAAAGCGATGACATCGTTTTCTGTAATTTTCCAAGCTGTTTAAAGGCACAGTCAAACTTCTGACCCACCTGAATTGGGATACAGTGAATTATAAGTGAAATGATCTCTGTCTGTAAACAATTGTTGGAAAAATTGTGTCATGCACTATGTAGATGTCCTAACCAACTTGCCAAAACTATAGTTTGTTAACAAGAAATTTGTGGAGTGGTTGAAAATGAGTTTTAATGACTCCAACAGAAGTGTATGTAAACGTCCGACTTCAACTGTGTGTATATATATATATATATATATATATATATATAGCCTTTATTTATTGTGCGCCGCCCAATCACGGCCGGTTGTGATACAGGCTAGATTCGAACCAGAGTGTCTGTAGTGACGCCTCAACCATCTCTTCCTCTAGCTACATCACATACATGGACTAAATCTGTCCATTATGATTAGCTGCCTGTTACTCTGACACCTGGAATAAAGCCATCTGGATTTCAATGATAGACACAATCAAACAACTAGCTAATAATATGGTTTTATTATGAAGTAGGCCTGCATAGATAGACACCGAATAGATTATAAAATATATATTGCACATGTAGCTAGCTAGCAAGCTATCTGACAAGCTATTTCCCAATAGTTCGATAGCTGCACTGAATTGCTAGTGTTAACATTAGCTATTTTAGCTAGTTAGCTGTCTGACATTGACAGGGAAAACCATTAATATTAACCTGTTCGTCCTCTTGCATTGATGCGGCCAGCGGCAGTCCATCAGCCAACCGAGCGATCATTGTCAGCAGCACCATTTTGGGATTTAAATGTCTTATTCTCAACCAGTGTTGTTAGCCACAGTGTGAAAGCTATTATAATGACAGACAGCAGCTAGGGGTGTGTTCGTAAATTCAATCTGGAGAGCCAGAGTGCGCTCTTGGCGTTACTAAATTCAGAGCGTTGTCAGAGATTGTCTGTTCGTAAATTCAGTGTTTCGCTCGCTCAGACCGCACACTGGACGAGGGGTAGAGTTGACCTCACAACTGGCAAACAAACTAACTAAAGTTTGCTAGCTTGCTAAAAATGAGAGAACCTCACTCTCACCATATTACTCGCCCCAGCAGAACTGGTTAGGCTGTTTTCATGTTATCTAGAGCGTTGGTGACTGTGTTGCTGGCAACAATTTAATGACGCTTTTTTGCCAACGTGTACTGACACCGGCCATATTCAACGCATGTTGAGCGTTCGTAAATTTATTATGCGCTCTGAAAGTCAGAGTAGATAGCCACAGAGAGTTTACGAAGGTACCATAGATTGACAAAGGTCTGTTTTCCGGGATCCTTAGGACGTCCCTACAATGAAGATTACGTTGAAATGGTTATGGTTATGTAGGGTTTGAGATTACGTATAGGGTATGGACATCCCAAGGGTTCCTTATTGCACTAACTGATGTGACAACCCGTCCGTAATGTTGGGTTGTCAGAGTTACCACATGAAAACAAAAAAAATGAGCTTTTTGGTCTTAATTAAAGTTTAGGGTTAGGCTTAAGGTTAGCAGTGTGGTTATGGTTCAAATCAGATTTTAAGAAGAGCAAATGTAGAAATAGGCGGGGTTTAGCCATAATTATAACTTCGTGGCTGTGGTAACTAGTGACAACCCCTCCGAACGCTTTAAACAGGCTTGAAATGTTCGTTGGGTATGTCACTCAAATCTCTAACCGTCCATCCCAGACAGCAGTATTCTCAAAGGTTCCGCGTTACTCGAAGCGAGAGGGATAATGGGGCCAAAAATCGGTCTTCTCCACCAGATGGCGTTGTTTAATTTTTTTCGCTCACCAAGCGAGGGGTTTTGGAAGGTGGTTTAATGAGTGTCGAATTTGGTCAACAAGAATGTCATTGATTTTTTCCTATGTAAGGTTTATTTGATATAATAAAAAGGTTCGTAGTGCTTAGATTGTTATGAGTATACTGTGACAAAAGGACACTTGACATCCCGGAAACTTTGAGAAAAAAAACTTTCTATCGGAGTTGTCTCGAGATAGCTACGCATATTCATGACATGATGCTAGCATTTTTTATTTTTTATTGACAACAAATACATGAGGGAACAGAAGTATACAATGGACAATTGGGCTAGGGGGTACAATATCACATTAAACAAGGACCTTAAGGGACATACATACACTTATAATTCTAATAGCTTTTTTGTTAGTAGAGTATTTAATTGTCTTAAAATACAGTTCAATTTCTTTTTGTAGGGTAAGAAAATGTGTTTTTTTGTTTGTAAATTTACATTTACATTACATTTACATTTAAGTCATTTAGCAGACGCTCTTATCCAGAGCGACTTACAAATTGGTGCATTCACCTTATGACATCCAGTGGAACAGTCACTTTACAATAGTGCATCTAAATCTTAAAGGGGGGGGGTGAGAGGGATTACTTATCCTATCCTAGGTATTCCTTAAATAGGTGGTGTTTCAGGTGTCTCCGGAAGGTGGTGATTGACTCCGCTGTCCTGGCGTCGTGAGGGAGTTTGTTCCACCATTGGGGGGCCAGAGCAGCGAACAGTTTTGACTGGGCTGAGCGGGAGCTGTACTTCCTCAGTGGTAGGGAGGCGGCAGGCCAGAGGTGGATGAACGCAGTGCCCTTGTTTGGGTGTAGGGCCTGATCAGAGCCTGGAGGTACTGAGGTGCCGTTCCCCTCACAGCTCCGTAGGCAAGCACCATGGTCTTGTAGCGGATGCGAGCTTCAACTGGAAGCCAGTGGAGAGAACGGAGGAGCGGGGTGACGTGAGAGAACTTGGGAAGGTTGAACACCAGACGGGCTGCGGCGTTCTGGATGAGTTGAAGGGGTTTAATGGCACAGGCAGGGAGCCCAGCCAACAGCGAGTTGCAGTAATCCAGACGGGAGATGACAAGTGCCTGGATTAGGACCTGCGCCGCTTCCTGTGTGAGGCAGGGTCGTACTCTGCGGATGTTGTAGAGCATGAACCTACAGGAACGGGCCACCGCCTTGATGTTGGTTGAGAACGACAGGGTGTTGTCCAGGATCACGCCAAGGTTCTTAGCGCTCTGGGACGAGGACACAATGGAGTTGTCAACCGTGATGGCGAGATCATGGAACGGGCAGTCCTTCCCCGGGAGGAAGAGCAGCTCCGTCTTGCCGAGGTTCAGCTTGAGGTGGTGATCCGTCATCCACACTGATATGTCTGCCAGACATGCAGAGATGCGATTCGCCACCTGGTCATCAGAAGGGGGAAAGGAGAAGATTAGTTGTGTGTCGTCTGCATAGCAATGATAGGAGAGACCATGTGAGGTTATGACAGAGCCAAGTGACTTGGTGTATAGCGAGAATAGGAGAGGGCCTAGAACAGAGCCCTGGGGGACACCAGTGGTGAGGAGATAGATTCTCGCCACGCCACCTGGTAGGAGCGACCTGTCAGGTAGGACGCAATCCAAGCGTGGGCCGCGCCGGAGATGCCCAACTCGGAGAGGGTGGAGAGGAAGATCTGATGGTTCACAGTATCGAAGGCAGCCGATAGATCTAGAAGGATGAGAGCAGAGGAGAGAGAGTTAGCTTTAGCAGTGCGGAGCGCCTCCGTGATACAGAGGAGAGCAGTCTCAGTTGAATGACTAGTCTTGAAACCTGACTGATTTGGATCAAGAAGGTCATTCAGAGAGAGATAGCGGGAGAGCTGGCCAAGGACGGCACGTTCAAGAGTTTTGGAGAGAAAAGAAAGAAGGGATACTGGTCTGTAATTGTTGACATTGGAGGGATCGAGTGTAGGTTTTTTCAGAAGGGGTGCAACTCTCGCTCTCTTGAAGACGGAAGGGACGTAGCCAGCGGTCAGGGATGAGTTGATGAGCGAGGTGAGGTAAGGGAGAAGGTCTCCGGAAATGGTCTGGAGAAGAGAGGAGGGGATAGGGTCAAGCGGGCAGGTTGTTGGGCGGCCGGCCGTCACAAGACGCGAGATTTCATCTGGAGAGAGAGGGAGAAAGAGGTCAGAGCACAGGGTAGGGCAGTGTGAGCAGAACCAGCGGTGTCGTTTGACTTAGCAAACGAGGATCGGATGTCGTCGACCTTCTTTTCAAAATGGTTGACGAAGTCATCTGCAGAGAGGGAGGAGGGGGGGGAGGATTCAGGAGGGAGGAGAAGGTGGCAAAGAGCTTCCTAGGGTTAGAGGCAGATGCTTGGAATTTAGCGTGGTAGAAAGTGGCTTTAGCAGCAGAGACAGAGGAGGAAAATGTAGAGAGGAGGGAGTGAAAGGATGCCAGGTCCGCAGGGAGGCGAGTTTTCCTCCATTTCCGCTCGGCTGCCCGGAGCCCTGTTCTGTGAGCTCGCAATGAGTCATCGAGCCACGGAGCGGGAGGGGAGGACTGAGCCGGCCTGGAGGATAGGGGACATAGAGAGTCAAATGATGCAGAGAGGGAGGAGAGGAGGGTTGAGGAGGCAGAATCAGGAGATAGGTTGGAGAAGGTTTGAGCGGAGGGAAGAGATGATAGGATGGAAGAGGAGAGAGTAGCGGGGAAAGAGAGCGAAGGTTGGGACGGCGCGATACCATCCGAGTAGGGGCAGTGTGGGAGGTGTTGGATGAGAGCGAGAGGGAAAAGGATACAAGGTAGTGGTCGGAGACTTGGAGGGGAGTTGCAATGAGGTTAGTGGAAGAACAGCATCTAGTAAAGATGAGGTCGAGCGTATTGCCTGCCTTGTGAGTAGGGGGAAGGTGAGAGGGTGAGGTCAAAAGAGGAGAGGAGTGGAAAGAAGGAGGCAGAGAGGAATGAGTCAAAGGTAGACGTGGGGAGGTTAAAGTCGCCCAGAACTGTGAGAGGTGAGCCGTCCTCAGGAAAGGAGCTTATCAAGGCATCAAGCTCATTGATGAACTCTCGAGGGAACCTGGAGGGCGATAAATTATAAGGATGTTAAGCTTGAAAGGGCTGGTAACTGTGACAGCATGGAATTCAAAGGAGGCGATAGACAGATGGGTAAGGGGAGAAAGAGAGAATGACCACTTGGGAGAGATGAGGATCCCGGTGCCACCACCCCGCTGACCAGAAGCTCTCGGGGTGTGCGAGAACACGTGGGCGGACGAAGAGAGAGCAGTAGGAGTAGCAGTGTTGTCTGTGGTGATCCATGTTTCCGTCAGTGCCAAGAAGTCGAGGGACTGGAGGGAGGCATAGGCTGAGATGAACTCTGCCTTGTTGACCGCAGATCGGCAGTTCCAGAGGCTACCGGAGACCTGGAACTCCACGTGGGTCGTGCGCGCTGGGACCACCAGATTAGGGTGGCCGCGGCCACGCTGTGTGGAGCGTTTGTATGGTCTGTGCAGAGAGGAGAGAACAGGGATAAACAGACACATAGTTGACAGGCTACAGAAGAGGCGACGCTAATGCAAAGGAGATTGGAATGACAAGTGGACTACACGTCTCGAATGTTCAGAAAGTTAAGCTACGTAGCAAGAATCTTATTGACTAAAATGATTAAAATGATACAGTACTGCTGAAGTAGGCTAGCTGGCAGTGGGTGCGTTGTTGACACTACACTAATCAAGTCATTCCGTTGAGTGTAATAGTTTCTGCAGTGCTGCTGTTGTTTACGTTACGTTGCGTTAAAAGAACGACAATAGCTGGCTAGCTAACCTAGAAAATCGCTCTAGATTACACAGTTATCTTTGATACAAAGACGGCTATGTAGCTAGCTATGTAGCTAGCTACGATCAAACAAATCAAACCGTTGTACTGTAATGAAATGAAATGAAAATGTGATACTACCTGTGAATGCGACCGGGTTGTGAGTCTATTCGGTAGACGTTGGCTAGCTGTCGGCTAGCTGTTGGCTAGCTGTTGGCTAGCTAGCAGAGTCTCCTACGTTAAGGACGACAAATAGCTGGCTAGCTAACCTCGGTAAATTAAGATAATCACTCTAAGACTACACACTCTAAACCTAAACAACACAATTATCTTGGATACGAAGATACGAAGACAGCAAAGACAGCTATGTAGCTAGCTAACACTACACTAATCAAGTCGTTCAGTTGAGTGTAATAGTTTCTCCAGTGCAGCTAATCAGTGGACGTTAGCTAGCTGGCTAGTGAAGACTACGTTAGGACGGCGAAATACGATAATTACACAATTATCTTTGATACAAAGACGGCTATGTAGCTAGCTGAGAAGAAATTGCTAAGATTAGACAAATCAAACCGTTGTGCTATAATGAAATATAATGAAATGTAATGAAAACAAATGTTACGTTACATTTGTGAATCTGAAATTTGGCCAAAAGAATAATTAAATTAATTACATAAAAATGTTTCAGCTTATTCCTATCCGAGTTAAAGAATCCAAGCAGTACATCTCTCCACAATAGTGTAAGACCTTCATATAAGTGTTCAATTATAAATCTACTGATGTCTTGACACAGTTTTCTTACATGAATACAATGCCAAAAAAGATGCAACACTGTTTCTGGGTGGTCATTACAAAAGGAGCAATTTGAGTTGATGTTTTCCTTAAACTTCTTCATATAGTGGTTGGCAGGGTAATATTTATGAATAATTTTAAAGGAAACTTCCTTCATTTTGTTAACAAGTAGGTATGTGTGTGGCAACACACATATTGCAAAACAACATGAAGTTAAGGCCAGCCAAAGTAGAGAAGACATGATGAGGAATAAAATTCCAGATAGAAGTGGGTCTTCTTAGGAATTGTTTTATCCAATTGATCTTAAAAGTATTCTTTAAGTTAGTAAAGTCCAGAAAATTCAGCTCACCATTCTCATAAGTGTTCTTTACAACAGTTTTCCTAATGTAATGGGTATGGTTTCTCCACAGAAAGTTGAAAAGTATCTGGTCTATCTCCTTGCTTATTTTACTGTCAAGATATAAAGATAGAGGGCCATATGTTAGTCTAGAGATACCTTCAGTCTGGGTTATTAGGACTCTTCCTTTTAAAGATAAGACCCTCTGTAGCCATTGACTTAGCTTCTTCTGGGGTTTTTTAATAAGAGGGTTCAAATTTAGTAAGCCTCTAGACTTCTGATCCTTTGTAATGGTTATGCCTAAATATGTTCTTCTTTTACTGGAATACCATAATATGAAGGTGTCACACAATCTTTGATAGGCATGAGTTCACATTTATTCATGTTAAGATATGGACCAGACGCTTTGGAAAAGGATTGTCTTTCAGAGCAGCATAGCATCTCTCTTCATTGAATACAGGCGGATGATGTCAACACCCCAAAAATGTTTTAAAATAACGAGATGTAACCACCAATCCAAAGAGTATGGAAGTAAAACGTTCAGGCTGCTGTGCAGACACCATGGAGGCTCTAGTACTCAGCCTTTTTAAACTGTCGAAATGGTTAAATGAATGAGAAATATGTCATTGTTGTAATCGTTTTTGTAGTGGGCAACAAACTATCATGTTAAATTATTATTTACATATACATTTTTTGATATTGCACTAATTTCCCAGTTTGTTACTACTGGCTTGCACAAACTTGCATTTTCACCCCATAACATTTTGTGGAATTACACATCCTTTTTACCCCAAATTGGTTATGTTAGTATAAACGTTTATAGTCAACACGATGACAATATCAATGGCTTAAAACAGATCAATATCTTTGGTTTTGTACTGTTGATTTTGTCACGCGCTGTGGTTGTTCAGGAACGCCGAGTTAATTTTCGATCTTTCAAATGGCACGGGAAACTCAGGGCGGTCTCTATTTAAATGTCACTGACCACACACCAATTTGACAGTCAAACTATCAATTAAATAGCAGTCAACCGTTGTCACTGTAGAAATCCTTTGTCTCGTCGTGATTAGTTCAAGTCGGCTAACATAAAAAGTGTGGTTTGTACCCGTTTCCTTGATGGCAGCCTCCTGAAATCAACATAGGACATTCCAAAATATCGATATAATCCTTCTACAAATTCTCATATAACCATATTCCAAGTTTCCGTGTGGTCTTTGAATAGTGATAGTTTAAACACCGCTTCATCCCAAACATTTGCCCCCTTCTATTGATTTCGGTGTAATATTTCTCAATTAAAAAAATACAAAATAAATGTAGCTAGCTGTCTTCTACAAATGGTATGGAAGTCCAGAGAGGACATATGAATAAAACAAATATGACCTCGTTATGTCATGATCACCACATAACATTTGTTTTGTCGAGATTATAAGATAATTGTCTCATGATCACAACATAACAGAAGTTGTTTTGTCAAGATGAAGAGATATTCAAAAGTACCACTCATCATCAGTGGTGGAACTAGACTTTTATACATGGGGTGGCCAAAGCTACTTCAGGGGGTCCATAGACCATGACAGAAAATGTGTGTTTAACCCTAACCTGGCATCTAAGGAGCATGAATGAATCCTATGATTGCTGATTAGAGGTAGAAGTGATAATTCACTTAACCCGGAGTTCTTTAATGTGGCAGATAGTGTGGTCCAAAAGCGTTACTTCACTAGAATTGTTGAACATACTATGAATAGTCATACTATGAATACCTCGGAACTGCAGCTCAATTACTCACTCACACACACACACACACACACACACACACACACACACACACACACACACACACACACACACACACACACACACACACACACACACACACACACACACACACACACACACACACACACACACACACACACACACACACACAGGAGAGACTTGGGTCACTCTGTTACCATGAATATATCATCTGGGTCTATGTGTTGAACATCCAAAATATTTTCAGAAAATACTTCTCAAGCACCAAGGAGATAAGATAGCATGTGTGTTACATGAATTGCATTGTTTATTTACAATAAAGTAAATGTACAAAAAAAACACACTGCAATTTGACATATCAAGCAGAAATGGACTTGAAAAAATATATATATATATATTTGGTGCCCATCAATATTACAAACTTACAGTATTTATTTTGATTATTTTTTTGTTTATTTAACCAGGTAGGTTAGTTGAGAAAAAGTTCTCATTTGCAACTGCGACCTGGCCAAGATAAAGCAAAGCAGTTCGAAACATACAACAACACAGAGTTACACATGGAATAAACAAACATACAATCAATAATACAGTAGAAAAATCTATATACATCGAGTGCAAATGAGGTAGGATAAGAGAAGTAAAGGTAATAAATAGGCCATGGTGGCGAAGTAATTACAATATAGCAATTAAACACTGGAATGGTAGACGTGCAGAAGATGAATGTGCAAGTAGGGATACTGGGGTGCAAATGAGCAAGATAAATAAATGAATACAGTATGGGGATGAGGTAGTTGGATGGGTTATTTACAGATGGGCTACGTACAGGTGCAGTGATCTGTGAGCTGCTCTGACAACTGGTGCTTATAGCTAGCGAGGGAGATATGAGTCTCCAGCTTCAGTGATTTTTGCAGTTCATTTCAGTCATTGGCAGCAGAGAACTTGAAGGAAAGGCGGCCAAAGGACGAAATGGCTTTGGGGGAGACCAGTGAGATATACCTGCTGGAGCGCATGCTACGGGTGGGTGCTGCCATGGTGACCAGTGAGTTGAGATAAGGCAGGGCTTTACCTAGCAGAGACTTGAAGATGACCTGGAACCAGTGGGTTTGGCGACGAGTATGAAGCGAGGGCCAGCCAAAGAGAGCGTACATGTCGCACTGGTGGGTAGTGTATTGGGCTTTGGTGACAAAATGGATGGCACTGTGATAGACTGCATCCAATTTGTTGAGTAGAATGTTGGATGCTATTATGTAAATTACATCGCCGAAGTCGAGGATCGGTAGGGTGGTCAGTTTTACGAGGGTATGTTTGGCAGCATGAGTGAAGCATGAGTGAAGGATGCTTTGTTGTGAAATAGGAAGCCGATTCTAGATTTAATTTTGAATTGGACATGCTTAATGTGAGTCTGGATGTCATGTTTTGTCATTTATTATCTTGTCTTGTCCCTGTGCTTCCCATTCTATTCGTTTCCCTCTGCTGGTCTTATTAGGTTCTTTCCCTCTTTCTATCCCTCTCTCTCCCCCTCCCTCTCTCACTCTCTCGCTCTCTCTTCTCTCTATCGTTCCGTTCCTGCTCCCAGCTGTTCCCATTCCCCTAATCATCATTTAGTCTTCCCACACCTGTTCCCGATCCTTTTCCCTGATTAGAGTCCCTATTTCACTCCTTGTTTCCCGTACCTGCCCTGTCGGATCCTCATTTATAATTCACCGTGCTGTGTCAATGTTTTGCCCTGTCGTGTCGTGTTTCCCTCAGATGCTGCGTGGTGAGCAGGTGTCTGAGTCTGCTAGGTTCAAGTGCCTTCCCGAGGCAACCTGCATTTCTCGATCAAGTCTCCAGTCTGTTCTTGTCTTTACGTGTAGTATTATGCTTTTTGTTTTGTAAAGTTTATTCTGGATTAAATACTCTGTTTTCGCCAAGTCGCTTTTGGGTCCTCATTCACCCGCATGACAGAAGGATCCGACCGAGGAATGGACCCAGCGACTACAGACGCTCGTAACACTGCCGTCGAGATCCAAGGAGCCATGCTCGGCAGACACGAGCAGGAATTGTCTGCTGCTCGCCATGCCGTGGAGAACCTGGCCGCTCAGGTTTCCGACCTCTCTGGACAGTTCCAGAGTCTTCGTCTCGTGCCACCTGTTACTTCCTGGCCTGCCGAGCCTCCAGAACCTAGGGTTAATAACCCACCTTGCTACTCCGGGCAGCCCACTGAGTGCCGCTCCTTTCTCACCCAGTGTGAGATTGTGTTCTCTCTCCAACCCAACACATACTCTAGAGAGAGCTCGGGTTGCTTACGTCATTTCACTCCTTACTGGCCGGGCCCGAGAGTGGGGCACAGCTATCTGGGAGGCAAGGGCTGATTGTTCTAACAATTACCAGAACTTTAAAGAGGAGATGATTCGGGTTTTTGACCGTTCAGTTTTTGGTGGGGAGGCTTCTAGGGTCCTGGCTTCCCTATGCCAAGGTGATCGATCCATAACGGATTACTCTATAGAGTTTCGTACTCTTGCTGCCTCTAGTGACTGGAACGAGCCGGCGCTGCTCGCTCGTTTTCTGGAGGGACTCCACACAGTGGTCAAATATGAGATTCTCTCTCGGGAGGTTCCTTCCTGTGTGGACTCTTTGATTGCTCTCGCCATCCGCATAGAACGACGGGTAGATCTTCGTCACCAGGCTCGTGGAAGAGAGCTCGCATCAACGGTGTTTCCCTGCTCCGCATCGCAACCATCTCCCTCCTCTGGCTCTGAGACTGAGCCCATGCAGCTGGGAGGGATTCGCATCTCGACTAAGGAGAGGGAACGGAGGATCACCAACCGCCTGTGCCTCTATTGCGGATTTGATGGACATTTTGTTAATTCATGTCCAGTAAGAGGCCAGAGCCCATCAGTAAGCGGAGGGCTACTGGTGAGCGCTACTACTCAGGTCTCTTCATCTAGATCTTGTACTACTATGTCGGTCCATCTACGCTGGACCGGTTGGTGCTACATGCAGTGCCTTGATTGACTCTGGGGCTGAGGGTTGTTTCATGGACGAAGCATGGGTTCGGAAACATAACATTCCTTTCAGACAGTTAGACAAGCCACGCCCATGTTTGCCTTAGATGGTAGTCATCTTCCCAGTATCAAATTTGAGACACTACCTTTAACTCTCACAGTATCTGGTAACCACAGTGAGACTATTTCTTTTTGATTTTTCATTCACCTTTCACACCTGTTGTTTTGGGTCATCCCTGGCTAGTATGTCATAATCCTTCTATTAATTGGTCTTGTAATTCTATCCTATCCTGGAACGTATCTTGTCATGTGAAGTGCTTAATGTCTGCCATCCCTCCCATTTCTTCTGTCCCCACTTCTCAGGAGGAACCTGGCGATTTGACAGGAGTGCCGGAGGAATATCATGATCTGCGCACGGTCTTCAGTCGGTCCCGAGCCAACTCCCTTCCTCCTCACCGGTCGTATGATTGTAGTATTGATCTCCTTCCGGGGACCACTCCTCCTCGGGGTAGACTATACTCTCTGTCGGCTCCCGAACGTAAGGCTCTCGAGGATTATTTATCTGTGTCTCTTGACGCCGGTACCATAGTGCCTTCTTCCTCTCCGGCCGGGGCGGGGTTCTTTTTGTTAAGAAGAAGGACGGTACTCTGCGCCCCTGCGTGGATTATCGAGGGCTGAATGACATAACGGTTAAGAATCGTTATCTTCCCTTATGTCATCAGCCTTCGAGATTCTGCAGGAGCCAGGTGCTTTACTAAGTTGGACCTTCGTAACGCTTACCATCTCGTGCTCATCAGAGAGGGGGACGAGTGGAAAACGGCGTTTAACACTCCGTTAGAGCATTTTGAGTACCGGGTTCTGCCGTTTGGTCTCGCCAATGCGCCAGCTGTTTTTCAGGCATTAGTTAATGATGTTCTGAGAGACATGCTGAACATCTTTGTTTTTGTCTATCTTGACGATATCCTGATTTTTTCACCGTCACTCGAGATTCATGTTCAGCACGTTCGACGTGTTCTACAGCGCCTTTTAGAGAATTGTCTCTAGAAAGGCTGAGAAGTGTTCTTTTCATGTCTCCTCCGTTACTTTTCTCGGTTCCGTTATTTCCGCTGAAGGCATTCAGATGGATTCCGCTAAGGTCCAAGCTGTCAGTGATTGGCCCGTTCAAGGTCACGTGTCGAGTTGCAGCGCTTTTTAGGTTTCGCTAATTTCTATCGGCGTTTCATTCGTAATTTCGGTCAAGTTGCTGCCCCTCTCACAGCTCTTACTTCTGTCAAGACGTGTTTTAAGTGGTCCGGTTCCGCCCAGGAGCTTTTGATCTTCTAAAAGAACGTTTTACGTCCGCTCCTATCCTCGTTACTCCTGACGTCACTAGACAATTCATTGTCGAGGTTGACGCTTCAGAGGTAGGCGTGGGAGCCATTCTATCCCAGCGCTTCCAGTCTGACGATAAGGTTCATCCTTGCGCTTATTTTTCTCATCGCCTGTCGCCATCTGAGCGCAACTATGATGTGGGTAACGTGAACTGCTCGCCATCCGCTTAGCCCTAGGCGAATGGCGACAGTGGTTGGAGAGGGGCGACCGTTCCTTTTGTCGTTTGGACAGACCATAAGAACCTTGAGTACATCCGTTCTGCCAAACGACTTAATGCCCGTCAAGCTCGTTGGGCGTTGTTTTTCGCTCGTTTCGAGTTTGTGATTTCTTACCGTCCGGGTAGCAAGAACACCAAGCCTGATGCCTTATCCCGTCTGTTTAGTTCTTCTGTGGCTTCTACTGATCCCGAGGGATTCTTCCTTATGGGCGTGTTGTCGGGTTGACAGTCTGGGAATTGAAAGACAGGTTAAGCAAGCACTCACGCACACTGCGTCGCCGCGCTTGTCCTAGTAACCTCCTTTTCGTTCCTGTTTCCACTCGTCTGGCTGTTCTTCAGTGGGCTCACTCTGCCAAGTTAGCTGGTCATCCCGGTGTTCGAGGCACTCTTGCGTCTATTCGCCAGTGATTTTGGTGGCCGACTCAGGAGCGTGACACGCGCCGTTTCGTGGCTGCTTGTTCAGACTGCGCGCAGACTAAGTCGGGTAACTCTCCTCCTCCTGCCGGTCGTCTCAGACCGCTCCCCATTCCTTCTCGACCATGGTCTCACATCGCCCTAGACTTCATTACCGGTCTGCCTTTGTCTGCGGGGAAGACTGTGATTCTTACGGTTGTCGATAGGTTCTCTAAGGCGGCACATTTCATTGCGCTAAACTTCCTTCCGCTAAGGAGACGGCACAAATCATTATCGAGAATGTGTTCAGAATTCATGGCCTCCCGTTAGACGCCGTTTCAGACAGAGGCCCGCAATTCACGTCACAGTTTTGGAGGGAGTTCTGTCGTTTGATTGGTGCGTCCGTCAGTCTCTCTTCCGGGTTTCATCCCCAGTCTAACGGTCAAGCAGAGAGGGCCAATCAGTTCATATACTACGCAGCCTTTCTTTCAGAAACCCTGCGTCTTGGGCAGAACAGCTCCCCTGGGCAGAATACGCTCACAACTCGCTTCCTTCGTCTGCTACCGGGTTATCTCCGTTTCAGAGTAGTCTGGGTTACCAGCCTCCTCTATTCTCTTCCCAGCTTGCCGAGTCCAGCGTTCCCCGCTCAAGCGTTTGTCCAACGTTGTGAGCGCACCTGGGAGGAGGGTGAGGTCTGCACTTTGCCGCTACAGGGCACAGACTGTGAGAGCCGCCAATAAACGCAGGATTAAGAGTCCTAGGTATTGTTGCGGCCAGAGAGTGTGGCTTTCCACTCGCAACCTTCCTCTTACGACAGCTTCTCGGTTGACTAGTTCATTGGTCCGTTCCGTGTCTCCCAGGTCGTCAATTAGCTTCTTCCGCGACATCTTCGTCGCGTCCATCCTGTCTTCCATGTCTCCTGTGTTAAGCCCTTTCTTCGCACCCCGTTCGTCTTCCCCCCCCTCCCGTCCTTGTCGAGAGCGCACCTATTTACAAGGTACATAAGATCATGGACATGCGTTCTCGGGACGGGGTCACCAATACTTAGTGGATTGGGAGGGTTACGGTCCTGAGGAGAGGAGTTGGGTTCCGTCTCGGGACGTGCTGGACCGTTCACTCATTGATGATTTCCTCCGTTGCCGGTGATTCCTCCTCAGTGCGCCAGGAGGCGCTCGGTGAGTGGGGGTACTGTCATGTTTTGTCATTTATTATCTTGTCTTGTCCCTGTGCTTCCCATTCTATTCGTTTCCCTCTGCTGGTCTTATTAGGTTCTTTCCTCTTTCTATCCCTCTCTCTCCCCCTCCCTCTCTCACTCTCTCGCTCTCTCTTCTCTCTCTATCGTTCCGTTCCTGCTCCCAGCTGTTCCTATTCCCTAATCATCATTTAGTCTTCCCACACCTGTTCCCGATCCTTTTCCCTGATTAGAGTCCCTATTTCACTCCTTGTTTCCCGTACCTGCCCTGTCGGATCCTCATTTATAATTCACCGTGCTGTGTCAATGTTTTGCCCTGTCGTGTCGTGTTTCCCTCAGATGCTGCGTGGTGAGCAGGTGTCTGAGTCTGCTAGGTTCAAGTGCCTTCCCGAGGCAACCTGCATTTCTCGATCAAGTCTCCAGTCTGTTCTTGTCTTTACGTGTAGTATTATGCTTTTTGTTTTGTAAAGTTTATTCTGGATTAAATACTCTGTTTTCGCCAAGTCGCTTTTGGGTCCTCATTCACCCGCATGACACTGGAAGGATAGTTTACAGTCTAACCAGACACCTAGGTATTTGTAGTTGTCCACATATTCTAAGTCAGAACCGTCCAGAGTAGTGATGCTGGACGGGCGGGCAGGTGCGGGCAGCGATCGGTTGAAGAGCATGCATTTAGTTTTACTTGCATTTAAGAGCAGTTGGAGGCCACGGAAGGAGAGTTGGATGGCATTGAAGCTCGTCTGGAGGTTAGTTAACACAGTGTCCAACGAAGGGCCAGAGGTTTCCAGAATGGTGTCTTCTGCGTAGAGGTGGATCAGAGAATCACCAGCAGAAACATGACGTGACATCATTGAGGTATACAGAGAAGAGAGTCGGCCCGAGAATTGAACCCTGTGACACCCCCATAGAGACTGCCAGAGGTCCAGACAACAGGCCCTCCGATTTGACACGCTGAACTCTATCAGAGAAGTAGTTGGTGAACCAGGCGAGGCAATCACTTGAGAAACCAAGGCTGCTGAGTCTGCCAATAAGAATGTGGTGATTGACAGAGTCGAAAGCCTTGGCCAGGTCTATGAATGCTGTAATGTCACAGTAATGTCTCTTATCGATGGCGGTTATGATATCGTTTAGGACCTTGAGCGTGGCTGAGGTGCACCCATGACCAGCTCTGAAACCAGATTGTATGCGGAGGTATAGGTACGGTGGGATTGAAAATGGTCGGTAATCTATTTGTTAACTTGGCTTTCGAAGACCTTAGAAAAGCAGGGTAGGATAGATACTGTATAGGTCTGTAGCAGTTTGGGTCTAGAGTGGCAGCTTTCCAATCTATGGGAATCTCAGACGCTACAAAAGAGCGGTTGAACAGGCTAGTAATAGGGGTTGCAACAATTTCGGCAGATAATTTTAGAAAGGGAGGGACTAAATTGTCTGGCCCAGCTGATTTGTAGGGGTCCAGATTTTGCAGCTCTTTCAGAACAACAGCTATCTGGATTTGGGTGAAGGAGAAATGGGGAGGCTTGGGAATGTTGCTGTGAGGGGTGCAGGGGTGTTGACCAGGGTAGGGGTGGCCAGGTGGAGAGCATGGCCAGCTGTAGAAAAATTTAAATGATCAGTTATAGTGGATTTATCGGTGGTGACAGTGTTTCCTTGCCTCAGTGTAGTGGGCAGCTAGGAGGAGGTGCTCTTATTCTCCATGGACTTTACAGTGTCCCAGAACTTTTTGGAGTGTGTGCTACAGGATGCAAATTTCTGCTTGAAAAGCTAGCCTTAGCTTTCCTAACTGCCTGTGTATATTTGTTCCTAACTTCCCTGAGAAGTTGTATATCACAGGGGCGATTCGATGCTAATGCAGAATGCCACAGGATGTTTTTGTGCTGGTCAAGGGTAGTCAGGTCTGGGAGAACCAAGGGCTATATCTGTTCCTGGTTCTACATACTATGAATGGGGCATGCTTATTTAAGATGGTGAAGAAGGCACTTTTAACCAGACATCTTCTACTGACGGGATGAGGTCAATATCCTTCCAGGATACCTGGGCCAGGTTGATTAGAAAGTGTTAAGCATGTCACAGTTTAGGTCACCTAGCAGCACAAACTCTGAAGATAGATGGGGGGCAATCAATTCACATATGGTGTCCAGGGCACAGCTGGGGACAGAGGGTGGTCTATAGCAAGCGGCAACAGTGAGAGACTTGTTTCTGGAAAGGGGATATTTAAAAGTAGAAGCTCGAATTGTTTGGATACAGACCTGGATAGTAAGAGTAAGACAGAACTCTGCAGGCTATCTCTGCAGTAGATAGCCCCACCACCCCCTTTGGCAGTTCTATCTTGTATGAAAATGTTATAGTTAGGGATGGAAATTTCTGGGTTTTTTGGTCTTCCAAAGCATGGATTCAGACATGGCTAGGACATCCGGGTTGGCAGAGTGTGCAAGAGCAGTGAATAAAACAAACTTAGAGAGGAGGCTTCTAATGTTAACATGCATGAAACCAAGGCTTTTACGGTTACAGAAGTCAACAAATAAGAGCACCTGGGGAATAGAAGTGGAGCTAGGCACTGCAGGGCCTGGATTAACCTCTACATTACCAGAGGAACAGAGGAGGAGTAGGATAAGGGTACGGCTAAAGGCTTTCAGAACTGGTAGCCTAGTGCGTTCGGAACAAAGAGTAAAAGGAGCAGGTTTCTGGGCGCGATAGAATAGATTCAAGGCATAATGTACAGACAGGGGTATGGTAGGATGTGAGTACATTGGAGGTAACCTAGGCATTGAGTAATGATGGGAGAGATATTGTCTCTAGAGACGTTTAAACCAGATGATGACACCGCATATGTGGGAGATGGAACTAAATAATTGGTTAAGGCATATTGAGCAGGGCTAGAGGATCTATAGTGAAGTAAGACAATAATCACTAACCAGGACAGTAATGGACAAGGCATATTGATATTTGGGAGAGGCATGCGTAGCCGGGTGATCATAGGGGTCCAGTGAGTGGTTGGGCTGGCTGGAGACACTGCGATTCAGACAGCTAGCAGGCCGGGGCTAGCAAGCTAGCAGAAGGGCCTTAGAGGGACGTCTCGATGGAGGGAAGTCTGTTTTTGCCTCTGCGTGGTATTAGATCTGCTTTTACACTTGTGGGAAAGGGCTTGTAAAGAAAAATCTTATTGCAAGAACTGGGAGCTCTTTAAATTTGATATGTCCAAATACCTTAGAAAATGTGGTAGTAATCTTGCTAGGGGGAGGAGAAGATGGAACTGATTGAGTTACAAAATAACCTGGATAATATACACTGCTCAAAAAGATAAAGGGAACAATAAAATATCAAATCCTAGATCTGAATACTTTTTAATTTACATAGTTTAATGTGCTGACAACGAAATCACACAAAAATTATCAAAGGAAATCAAATGTATCAACCCATGGAGGTCTGGATTTGGAGTCACACTCAGAGTTAAAGTGCAAAACCACACTACAGGCTGATCCAACTTTGATGTAATGTCCTTAAAACAAGTCAAAATGAGGCTCAGTAGTGTGTGTGGCCTCCACGTCCCTGTATGACCTCCCTACAACGCTTGGGCATGCTCCTGATGACGTGGCGGATGGTCTCCTGAGGGATCTCCTCCCAGACCTGGACTAAAGCATCCACCAACTCCTGGACAGTCTGTGGTGCAACGTATTGTTGGTTGATGGAGCGAGACATGATGTCCCAGATGTGCTCAATTGGATTCAGGTCTGGGAGGAGGGAGGGGGAGCAGTCCATATCATCAATGCCTTCCTCTTGCAGGAACTGCTGACACACTCCAGCCACATGAAGTCTAGCATTGTCTTGCATTAGGAGGAATCCAGGGCCAACCGCACCAGCATATGGTCTCACAAGGGGTCTGAAGATCTCATCTCGGTATCTAATGGCAGTCAGGCTACCTCTGGCGAGCACATGGAGGGCTGTACGGCCCCCCAAAGAAATGCCACCCGACACCATGACTGACCCACCGCCAAACCGGTCATGCTGGAGGATGTTGCAGGCAGCAGAATGTTCTCCACGGCGTCTCCAGACTCTGTCACGTCTGTCACATGTGCTCAGTGTGAACCTGCTTTCATCTGTGAAGGTGAATTTGCCAATCTTGGTGTTCTCTGGCAAATGCCAAACGTCCTGCACGGTGTTGGGCTGTAAGCACAACCCCCACCTGTGGACGTCGGCCCCTCATACCACCCTCATGGAGTCTGTTTCTGACCGTTTGAGCAGACACATGCACATTTGTGGCCTGCTGGAGGTCATTTTGCAGGGCTCTGGCAGTTCTTCTGCTCCTCCTTGCACAAAGGCGGAGGTAGCGGTCCTGCTGCTGGGTTGTTGCCCTCCTACGGCCTCCTCCACATCTCCTGATGTACTGACCTGTCTCCTGGTAGCACCTCCATGCTCTGGACACTACGCTGACAGACACAGCAAACCTTCTTGCCACAGCTCGCATCGATGTGCTATCCTGGATGAGCTGCACTACCTGAGCCACTTGTGTGGGTTGTAGACTCCGTCTCATGCTACCACTAGAGTGAAAGCACTGCCAGCATTCAAAAGTGACCAAAACATCAGCCAGGAAGCATAGGAACTGAGAAGTAGTCTGTGGTCACCACCTGCAGAACCACTCCTTTATTGGGGGTGTATTGCTAATTGCCTATAATTTCCACTTGTTGTCTATTCCATTTGCACAACAGCATGTGAAATTTATTGTCAATCAGTGTTGCTTCCTAAGTGGACAGTTTGATTTCACAGAAGTGTGATTGACTTGGAGCTACATTGTGTTGTTTAAGTGTTCCCTTTATTTTTTTGAGCAGTGTATATAGATTAAAAGAAGATGGAGCCTTTAGTAGAGCTAGGAAAAAATGGATTGAGGAGGGAGAACAGAATTCATCCTAATTCTTTAGACTTGAGAAATTTCACTCTACAAATAACACTATCCATAAGTTAAACATTGATGGTGTTATTACAGGTGAATTTTAGAAATTATTTTCTGAACAAGTAGCATTTCCAATTTTAAGTATTTTATTATTAAAAACAATGTTCTCCCTCCTACAATGAGTCAGCGGTTAATAACACTGATACCTAAATCTAAAAAAGAAGTGCTGCTCATCGATAACTGGCATCCAATTTGTCTTCTTAATAATGACTATAAGATATTAGCCTCACTACTTAAAGAGGTCCTGGATGCAATCCTTGATGAAACACAGTCTGGCTTCATGAGGAACAGACATATTTCTAACAATGTCAGACTAGTATTAGACATACTTGACTACTCAGACCTAATAACTGAGGATAGCTTCATATTATTTTTAGATTTTTATAAAGCATTTGACACAGTAGAGCATCAGTTTCTCTTCCACTCCATTGAGAGACTTGGCTTTGGGGATTTTTTCTGTAAGGCTATTAAGACTCTCTATGCAAATGGTCACAGCTCTATCAAATTGAAATATGGCACCTCACCTAGATTTGAGTTAAAGAGAGGAATTAAGCAATATTGTCCTATCTCTTCATACCTGTTTTTATTAATCACCCAGCTTCTTACAAATTATTTAAATAATAGTCCTGTACAAGGTATTTCCATAGCTGGTAAAGAAATTATTATAAGCCAGCTGGCTGACGATACTACACCTTTTCAGAAAGATGCTAACCAAATTCCCATATCGATCAATGTGATACAATCCTACAAGCGTCTGGTCTATATCTTAACATGAATAAATGTGAACTCATGCCTATCAAAGATTGTGTGACACCTTCATATTACGGTATTGCAGTAAAAGAAGAACTTACATATGTATGCATAACCATTACAAAGGATCAGAAGTCTAGAGGCTTACTAAATTTTAACCCTCTTATTAAAAAACCCCAGAAGGAGCTAAGTCAATGGCTACAGAGGGACTTATCTTTAAAAGGAAGTGTCCTGATAACCAAGACTGAAGGTATCTCTAGACTAACATATGGCCCTCTATCTTTATATCTAGACAGTAAAATAAGCAAGGAGATAGACCAGATACTTTTCAACTTTCTGTGGAGAAACCGTACCCATTACATTAGGAAAACTGTTGTAAAGAACACTTATGAGAATGGTGAGCTGAATTTTCTGGACTTTACTACCTTAAATAATACTTTTAAGATCAATTGGATAAAACAATTCGTAAAAAGACCCACTTCTATCTGGAATTGTATTCCTCATCATGTCTTCTCTACTTTTGGTGGCCTTAACTTCATGTTGGTTTGCAATTATAATATTGACAAAGTTCCAGTGAAACTTTCTGCTTTTAATCGGCAGGTTTTCTTGTCATGATCCTTAATTTATAAGCACAATTTTTCTCCAAACAGATATTATATATGGAATAATCGGGATATATTGTATAAAAATACTACTTTGGTTTTACAATATTGGTTCCGAAATCATATCCTATTGGTGAGCCAACTGGTAAATGCAGAGGGTCTTTTACTCAGTTATAAGGTTCCTTTAACACCTAAAGATTTTGCAGTTGTCTTAGATGCCATTCCCTCAGATGTTTCTTTATTATTCAGGAACGTGTCCAGACCTGACCCTCCGAGCCTACCTTCTATTGACCCTGTTGACTCATCAGTAGGAAAGACCTGACCCTCCGAGCCTATCTTCTATTGATCCTGTTGACTCATCAGTAGGACAGACCTGACCCTCAGAGCCTACCTTCTATTGACCCTGTTGACTCATCAGTAGGAAAGACCTGACCCTCCGAGCCTACCTTCTATTGACCCTGTTGACTCATCAGTAGGAAAGACCTGACCCTCCGAGCCTACCTTCTATTGACCCTGTTGACTCATCAATAGGAAAGATTTGTTTCTCTTTTGGTCCATGCAACAACAGAGCGATACGAACCTTGTTTCAGCAGGATGTTGTTTCACCTTATGTCATGCCTTATTGGAATGGATTTATTGATAATAGCTGTTGGAAAAGTTTGGATGTAACCTACTTGTTAACAAAATTAAGAAAGTTTAAAATAATTCATAAATATTATCCTGCCAACCGCTATATGAAGAAGTTTATTTAAAGCATCAACTCAAATCACTCCTTTTGTCACGCCCTGGCCATAGAGAGGCTTTTATCCTCTATTTTGGTTAGGCCAGGGTGTGACTAGTGTGGGCATTCTATGTTCATTTTCTATGTTTTGGATTTCTGTGTTTGGCCGGGTGTGGTTCTCAATCAGAGGCAGCTGTCTATCATTGTCTCTGATTGAGAACCATACTTAGGTAGCCTTTTCCCACCTGTGTTATGTGGGTAGTTGTTTTCCTGTTTAGTGTATATCACCTTACAGAACTGTTTCATGTCTTCTATGTCACGTTGTTATTTTGTTTTGTGCGTTCAGTCAATAAATTATTAGGAACACTTACCACGCTGCATATTGGTCTGATTTTTCTTACTCTTCCTCAGACGAAGAAGAGATTCGTTACACCTTTTGTAATGACCAACTAGAAACAGTGTTGCATCTTTTTTGGCATTGTATCATGTAAGAAAACTGTGGCAAGACATCAGTAGATTTATAATTGAACACTTATATGAAGGTCTTACACTAGTGTGGAGAGATATACTGCTTGGATTCTTTACCCACGATAGGAATAAACTGAAACATTTTTACGTAATTCATTTCCATATTCATTTGGCCAAATTTCATATTCATAAATGTTGCTCCCAAGTGGCACAGCGGTCTAAAGCACTGCATCTTAGTGCTTGTGGTGTCACTACAGACACCCTGGTTTGAATCCAGCCTGTATCACAACTGGCAGTGATTGGGAGTCTGATAGGGCGGCAGCATCATCTGGGTTTGGCTGGTGTTATTTACAATAAATTCTTATTGTAAATAAGAATTTGTGCTTCTATACCAAACGTAACATATTGTACGAATCATCTTCTCCGACTCACGTTTACTATGCTACGTCTAGTATATGAGACCAGTCTGGTTCGCTAGGCTAGATGGGAAATTTAGTGAATATCAAAAATGGTGGAAGATTCACTCGGATGTCTGCCAAATATTCAAGGAACTAACAAATGTCAATCGCTATTGTTAGGGTTGCGTAAATTCAAATCTGGTATCAGGATAAATATAACAATGAGTCACCGATTTTATACGATGTATTTTTTATTAGCTAAGTAATAAATGGCAAATGCAACTTTCGTATATACGGGCTCACTGTAATACCACGCAGGGCAGAACAGGGAACTGACAGGATGTATGTAAACAGTATTCTTTATACTGTGATAGACAGTTCCAACCTGTCTGTTGGCCTATCACAGTAGAGTCTGGGCGTGGTTTAAACTTGCTCAGCCTATTGCAGGCGCTCAGGCGGGTCCCCGCCACTTGGCGCTTCTGTTGATAGATGTAACTTGCTTGTGAAGAACATCCAGGCTCTCATGCTCCATACCGTTATCTCGCACCTGGCTCCTGTTATCGCAACACCCCGCTCTGAATGTGTCCCCCTCCCAACTCATTGAACAGTTCCTGTCTTCATGCTACTTTTCCATCATGAGAAAGGCCCATGGCCTTGAAACTTTTAACAATGTTTCAAGTCAGCTATGTTGCATAACACATACATACATCCACACAAGCCAACAGCAGATGATATTCAATCATATATATGGTAATGGCTATAATGTAAAATACAGGATCCAACACTATGTATATTGCAATCTAATTTTATAAAGAATATTCTCCCCAAATGTATAACGACAAAACGTGTAACAAAACTACATTTAGGTGTTGGGCGGGCAGAGGGGTGGATACCAAAACCTAACCGGATGCGGATATTTATCTTCTAAACAGCTCGCTTTTCTTTGACGGTCAGCTGGTGGCTAAAGGTCCATCATTAAAGCAATATTTTCCTGCTTAACAAGAAGAACAAAATACACTAACTCAACGGCCGAAAGCGACCCGGCGCCTTTCCTACTTCGCTTGTTTTCGGACTGTCGTTTACCGGTCAAACTGGCCAGCTAGCACTGTAGCTGGCTATGCGCCCCAACAACTGGCTAACGAAAGAAGAGAGCTGTCAAAGGAGTAGGATATAACAACAGTCTTGCTTCATGGATATAATCCTAATTGTTCCAGGGAAACACCGATAGCTAGCGCCATTAGCGCTGTTTGTCGATAGCAACGATAACGTTAAAGGTTAACGTTACTGTTGTGATAATATATATGAATTGACTAAATATATAATGATTAGCTAATTATTTGTTAGTCTAATCAGAAAGCGATAAAATGTACCTATTCAGTTTGCCCAGTATTCCTGGCAGTGGGCTTTTATGGTGTTTGCTTACTCAAAAAGTCACGGATGTCAAGAAACGTTAATAAGGAAGGACAGGTTGTTTTGATTGGCTTGGGGAAAACGTTATTCTGTCAGTATTGAGTAATGTGATTGCCCGTTAGTTAGGAAACGTTAGACAGCGGGGATTAGCAGTATGTGAATCATGTTTTGTGTTGATTGAAGCTTTGCCAACGTGTTACAAGCTGCTGTAGGTCCTGGTGCCGTGTGTGTCAGAGGGTGTGACCAGCAGGTGAACATGGTTCTAAGGAACTGGACACCCAGTCAAGAAAGGAACATGTGTTAACGCTGCTGTAGGTCCCGGTAGAACTTTGCTGTCGTGGAAAAAGTACCCAATTGGTCATACTTGAGTAAAGTAAGGGTACCTTCATAGAAAATGACTCAGTAAAAGTTAGTCATACTACTTGAGTAAAAGTCTAAAAATTTGGTTTTAAATATACTTAAGAATCAAAGGTTTAAATATAAATAATTTCACATTCCTAATAATAAGCAAACCAGACAGCACGATTTTATAGTTTTAATTCACGGATAGCCAGGGGCACACTAAAACACTCCGACATAATTTACAAACAGAATTTGTATTTAGTGAGTCTGCCAGATCAGAGGCAGTAGGGATGGCCAGGGATGTTATCTTGATAAGTTTGTGAATTAGACAAATTTCCTGTCCTTTTGGGTGTCAGTGACAATCTATCGAGTAAAAAGTACATTATTGTCTTTAGGAATGTAGTGAAGTAAAATTTGTAAAAAGTATTCATTTAAAGTACAGATACCTCCCCCAAAAAACTTAAGTACTTTACACCACTGGAAATTTGTCTTCAATTATGAGACACATCCTATGACAGATCACTATCAGTTTACATAATGGCTACAGCATTCCTGCAAATGGTCAAATATATAGATTGCTTGTTATGTTAGCCTGATTTAGGATTTTAGCTACAGTTGTTTGTCCAACCCCTTGTCACACCTCAACCTTAACCTGGATTTGTACTGTATGACATTGGAGAGGACAAGTGAGTCATAGATGGTGTCTAAATTGGCATTAACAAGCTGATTAGTAACAGTATTGTAGGCCTTATAAACATCAATGCCTCAATGTGGTATTGGGATGCATTCATTAACCGTTGGACCAGACAGTAACTGGGCCTGAAATGTTCCCTGGTTCTGAATATGCACATGAGATCTGAGTGTGTTTGTGTTTATCAGAGACTTTTGGTGTCTAGGCTTATTAATGTGATGATAGGTTACAGTTGTACTTGACTGAGAGAGCTAGGTTGTAGCTATGTGGACGGTGTTGTGGTTCCGCCCTGCAACAATGTCAACCCTATTGTTGCTGCTATTGCTGAGCAACTTATGCAGGCTGGGACAGTCTATGTCACGAGAGGAGAAGCTCAAGCTGAGGTGAGTGAGAAAGATGTCCGCTCCTGGGCTAGATGTGTGGCAAGTTCAGACTGATAAAATAGATTGAGCTAAACTGACATTTCTTTGTTTCCCCTCAAGGAACCAAGTGGTTGAGATGTTTGACCATGCTTATTCCAATTATATGGTAAGTCTCGTCACCACCTGTCCCCTTCACACAACTGAGAGAGTGGTTTAGCAGCAATCTAATAATGCAAAACATTTTTAGATGTTCTGTTGAGATGTACTGGTACTAATTTTTATTTATTTAATTTTATTTCACATTTATTTAACAAGGTAGGCTAGTTGAGAACAAGTTCTCATTTGCAACTGCGACCTGGCCAAGATAAAGCATAGCAGTTCGACATATACAACAGCACAGAGTTACACATGGAATAAACAAACATACAGTAGAAAAAAAGAAAACACAAAGTCTATATACAGTGAGTGCAAATAAGGTCAAATAAGGGAGTTAAGGCAATAAATAGGCCATGGTGGCGAAGTAATTACAATATAGCAAGTAAACACTGGAATGGTAGATGTGCAGAAGATGAATGTGCAAGTAAAGATACTGGGGTGCAAAGGAGCAAGATAAATAAATACGGTATGGGGATGAGGTAGTTGGATGGGCTGTTTACAGATTGGCTATGTACAGGTGCAGTGATCTGTGAGCTGCTCTGACAGTTGGTGCTTAAAGCTAGTGAGGGAGATATGAGTCTCCAGCTTCAGTGATTTTTGCAGTTCATTCCAGTCATTGGCAGCAGAGAACTGGAAGGAAAGGCGGCTAAAGAATGAATTGACTTTGGGGGTGACCAGTGAGTGCTGCTATGGTGACCAGTGAGCTGAGGTTAGGCAGGGCTTTACCTAGCAGAAACTTGTAGATGACCTGGAGCCTGTGGGTTTGGTGACGAGAGTGAAGCGAGGACCAGCCAACGAGAGCGTACAGGTCGCAGTGGTGGGTAGTATATGGGGCTTTTTGGTGACAAAACGGATGGCACTGTGATAGACTGCATCCAATTTGTTGAGTGGAGTGTTGGAGGCTATTTTGTAAATGACATCGCCGAAGTCGAGGATCGGTAGGATGGTCAGTTTTACGAGGGTATGTGCTGACCAACTGGCAAGTGTCTTCACTGATATTTTCAACCTCTCCCTGTCAGAGTCTGTAATACCAACATGTTTTAAGCAGACCACCATAGTGCCTGTACCCAACAACACTAAGGTAACCTGCCTAAATGTTGACCGACCCGTAACAAGTCTGTTGCCATGAAGTGCTTTGAAAGGCTGGTCATGGCTCACCTCAACACCATTATCCCAGATACCCTAGTCCCACTCCAATTTGCATACCGCTCCAACAGATCCACAGATGATGCAATCTCTTGCACTCCACACTGCCCTTTCCCAGCTGGACAAAAGGAACACCTATGTGACGATGCTATTTATTGACACGACAGCTCAGCGTTCAACACCGTAGTGCCCTCAAAGCTCATCAATAACCTAAGGACCCTGGGACTAAATATTTAGTCCCCAGGTGGTAAGGGTAGGTAACAACACATCCGCCACGCTGATCCTCAACACAGGCCCCTCAGGGGTGCGTGCTCAGCCCCCTCCTGTATTCCCTGTTCACTCGGGACTGCACGGCCAGGTGCGACTCCAACACCATCATTAAGTTTTCCACAACAGTGGTTGGCCTGATCACCAACGAGACAGCCTATAGGGAGGAGGTCAGAGACCTGGCCGTGTGGTGCCAGGGTAACAACCTCTCCCTCAACGTGATCAAGACAAAGGAGATGATTGTGGACTACAGGAAAAAGAGGACCGAGCACACCCCATTCTCATCGACAGGGCTGTAGTGGAGCAGGTTGAGAGCTTCAAGTTCCTTGGTGTCCACATCACCAACAAACTAACATGGTCCAAGCACACCAAGAAACTTGTGAAGAGGGCACGACAACCTTTTCCCCCTCAGGAGACTAAAAAGATTTGGCTTGGGTCCTCAGATCCTCAAAAGGTTCTACAGCTGCACCATCGAGAGCATCCTGACTAGAGGTCGACCAATTATTATTTTTCAATGCCAATACTGATTATTGGAGGACCAAAAAAATCCAATAGCGATTTAATTTATTTATTCTTATTTTTTATTTTTTTATTTGTATTAAAGGACAATTACAACAATACTGAATGAACAATGAACACTTTTAATTTAATATTATACATAAATAAAATAAATTTAGTCTCAAAATGAAACGTGTTCAATTTGTTTTAAATAATGCAAAAATACAGTGTTTGAGAAGTAAAAGTGTGCCATGTAAAAAATCTCATGTTTAAGTTCCTTGATCAGAACATGAGAACATATGAAAGCTGGTGGCTCCTTTTAACTTAAAAAAATAAGTTTTTACTCCCTTTTTCTCCCCAATTTCGTGGTATCCAATTGTTAGTAGCTACTATCTTGTCTCATTGCTACAACTCCCGTACGGGCTCGGGAGAGACGAAGGTCGAAAGCCATGCATCCTCCAAAACACAACCCAACCAAGCCGCACTGCTTCTTAACACGGCGCGCATCCAACCCGGGAAGCCAGCCGCACCAATGTGTCGGAGGAAACACTGTGCTCCTGGTTAGCGTGCATTACGCCCGGCCCGCCTTACTGGCCAAACCCTACCTAACGACGCTAGGCCAATTGTGCGTCGCCCCATGGACCTCACCGGCCGCGGCCAGCCAGCTGCGACAGAGCCTGAGATTGAACAGTGCCCTAGACCACTGCTCCACCAGGGAGGTCTTCCTTTTAACTTCTTAGTGATCCCTTCGCGCGCCAATTCCGTTAAAAACACCCAGTGAAATAGCAGCACGCCAAATTCAAAAACAGAAGTACTCATAATAATAATTCATAAATCATACAAGTGTTATACATGGGTTTAAAGGTGAACTTCTTGTTAATCCAGCCACAGTGTCAGATTTCAAAAAGGCTTTATGGCGAAAGCAAACCATGCTATTATCTGAGGACAGCACTAGGCCAATTGTATATATGTATTGATTTTAAGAAAGGCATTAATGTTTATGGTTAGGTACATTGGTGCAACGAAAGTGCTTTTTTTGCGAATGCGCTTGTTAAATCATCACCCATTTGGCGAAGTAGGCTGTGATTCGATGATAAATTAACAGGCACCGCATTTTTATTTTATTTATTTTATTTAACTAGGCAAGTCAGTTAAGAACAAATTCTTATTTTCAATGATGGCCTAGGAACAGTGGGTTAACTGCCTGTTCAGGGGCAGAACGATAGTTTTGTACCTTGTCAGCTCGGGGATTCAAACTTGCAACTTCTCGGTTACTAGTCCAAAGCTCTAACCACTAGGCGACCCTGCTGCCCCTGATTATTTGCAACGCAGGACAAGCTAGTTAAACTAGTAATATCAACCATGTGTAGTTAACTAGTGATTGAGTTAAGATTGTTTTTTATAAGATAAGTAAAATGCTAGCTAGCAACATACCATGGCTCCTTGCTGCACTCGCGTAACATGTGGTCAGCCTGCCACGCAGTCTCCTCGTGGAGTGCAGTGTAATCGGCCATAATTGGCGTCCAAAAATGCAGATTTCCGACTGTTATGAAAACCTGAAATCGGCACTAATTAAATGGGCCATGCCAATGAATCGGTCAACCTCTAGTAGTTTGTAAACATATGTCATATAGAACTTAACATCTTATTGACATACAGTAGGTCTTATTGACAAACAGTAGGTCTAAATAAGGTTCAACTATCAAAACAACTACCACACCAAAATCAAAATTCAAGTTCCTGGCAAATAAAGCATAAATGTAAAACACTTGCCACACACTGCATTCTCTCTGGGCTACACCACCCCACATTCATTTGATTGTGTTAATGGAGTTTAGTCTTACACCTTTTCAATTAGCACAGTAATAAAAGTGATTTCCAGATCCAGTTGGCACCACACTTTCAGTGTGTGCTCTGTGCTGACAGACTGTCTCTTAAGTTAGAGAGGAGACATGGGTACTCTAGGTAGTTTTGCACATTTGGATAGATGGAAGATAATCTATGCCATAGTAATCGCAATAGGCGATATCCCAGTGTGGATACAACACCTGGTTTTGGGACCACTAAGTAGTATGGGTTTCCCTGTTCATATAGACAGGGTTTAAAAAATAAATATAACAGCACAAACCGGTTTCCCATAGGGCGGTGCACCGTTGGCCCAGCGTTGGCCGGGGTAGGCACTAAAATAAGAAATTGTTCTGAACTGACTTGCCTAGTTAAATAAAGGTTAAATATAAAAAGTGTATATTATTGGTTGTGTTTTCCAGGACCATGCATACCCGGCAGATGAGTTGATGCCTCTGACGTGTCGGGGGAGGGTGCGTGGGCAGGAGCCCAGTCGGGGAGACGTGGACGACGCACTGGGGAAGTGAGTGCCTGGAGACAGTCCTGCTGGCATTGGAATACCCTAACTCTCTGTTGATATCTTCTAGCCATAAGGGACTATAATTGATGCTGATTGATTTGTCTTTGTGTTTTTTAAGGTTCTCTCTCACCCTCATCGACACCTTGGACACTCTAGTGGTAGGTTTCATCTTTAGTTTGTTTTACCAAACTCATTAGTTGGATTGTCTAACCTCTGGGTAGACAATGATTTTCATATATTTAATTCTGTGTTTACTTACAGCTCTTAAATAAGACGACAGAGTTTGAAGAAGCAGTGAGGAGAGTGTTGAGAGATGTGCGACTGGACAATGACATCGTGGTGTCTGTTTTTGAGACCAACATCCGTGTGCTGGGGTAAGAAAGAAATAAGAAAAAAAGTCTGTTATTGAGGGGATGGAAATGTTATTATTATTTTTTAACCAGGAAGGCAGTGAAGAAGAACATTCTTATTTACAATAGCCTGGCAAGAAGCTTCCTGCGGGGATGGGGGCTGAGATAAAAAATTAAAAAACGATGTAAGACAAAACAGACGACACAGACAGAAGACACTGGCAACAGCACAAATACAACAGCAAACAAACTGTGTATGTGTGATGGAACATTGCTGCAGGGACTTGCTTTCATTCAGCCACGAGCATTCGTGAGGACAGGCACTGATGTTGGACGTTTAGGTCTGGCTCGCAGTCAGCGTTCCAATTCACCCCAGAGGTGTTCAATGGGGTTGCGGTCAGAGCTCTGTGCAGGCCAGTCAAGTTCTTCCACACCGATCTCGACAAACCATTTCTGTATATGGACCTCGCTTTGTGCACAGGGGTAATGTCATGCTGAAACAGGAAAGGGCCTTCCCCAAACTGTTGCTACTAAAGTTGGAAGCACAGAATCATCTACAATGTAATTGTATGTTGTAGCGTAAAGATTTAACTTCACTGGAACTAAGGGGCCTAGACTGAACCATGGAAAAACAGCCCCAGACCATTATTCCTCCTCCATCAATCTTTACAGTTGGCACTATGCAATTGGGCAGGTAGCGTGCTCCTGGCATCTGCTAAAACCAGATTTGTCCGTCAGACTGCCAGAGGGTAAAGGGTGATTCATCACTCCAGAGAACGCGTTTCCACTGCTCCAGAGTCCAATGACTGCAAGCTTTACACCACTCCAGCCGACGCTTGGTATTACACATGGTGATCTTAGCCCTGTGTGTGGCTGTTCGGCCATGGAAGCCCATTTCATGAAGCTCCTGATGAACAGTTCTTGTGCTGACGATGCTTCCAGAGGCAGTTTGGAACTCGGTAGGGAGTGTTGCAACCGAGGACAGGCGATTTCCACTTCAGAATAATAGCACTTACAGTTGACCAGGGCAGAAATTTGTTGGAAAGGTGATATCCTATGACGGTGCCACGTTGAAAGTCAGTGAGCTCTTCAGTAAGAACATTCTACTGCCAATGTTTGTCAATGGAGATTGCATGGCTGTGTGCTCTTTTATACACTTGTTAGCAACAGGTGTGGTTGAAATAGCCAAATCCATTAATTTAAAGGGTTGTCCACATACTATTGTGTGACCATTGTGACTTTCCTCATGTTTCCAGAGGGCTGCTAGGGGGCCACTCCATGGCGGTGATGCTGAAGGATACAGGGTATCACATGCAGTGGTACCAGGATGAGCTGCTCCACATGGCCAAAGACGTGGGTCTCAGACTCCTGCCTGCCTTCAACACCAGCAGTGGCCTGCCTTACCCCAGGGTAAGCCCTCAGACTATACATAAGGCCACAGCTGTTGGGATATGTCCTGACCATGCACACTTATGTGTACACACACAGCCCTCTCCAATTATGAATGCATAATTGTATTAACTGCTTCAGTGCTCTGCATACAGCTGCTACAGTTTTCCGCAGCCTGGTTTTCTATGGCTGTATAGTTCACCTGAACAATGTCTTTGGACACAGCTGTGGATTTGAGTCTATGACCAATATATTGAGTCTTTTTATTCCACTCAACAGGTAAACTTGAAGCATGGCCTTAGGAGTCCTGAGAGTCGGACGGGCACAGAGACGGACACCTGTACAGCTTGTGCTGGCACAATTATCCTGGAGTTCGCTGCCTTGAGTCGCTTCACTGGGGACCCTGTGTTTGAGGTAAAAACAGACAATCATCTCTTACTTTAAACCTTGTTCAGATCAGGACTAATACTAGTAGACGGCACGACTAGACCTTCATTGTTGATTATCCTAGATGCCAGTGTGTCTGAATGATATTGATTCATTGTCTTCTACACAGGTCCATGCACGGAGAGCCCTCGACTTCCTGTGGGAGAAGAGGCAGAGGAACAGCAACCTGGTGGGAACAACCATCAACATCCACTCAGGAGAGTGGGTCCGCAGGGGTGAGAGAGGGAACCAGTCCCAGGCCATAACTGCTATCTACTGTATTGTAAAGGAGGATTTCCTTGTGTGATAGAAGTGAACGGGCAAGGCGGTAGGAGCTGATGTTCTGTACTTGTAGAAATAAGGCATGCCTGTGTTTCTGCAGTATGAAATGGTACACTGTTGTGTTGTATTGTTCCAGACAGCGGAGTGGGAGCAGGGATTGACTCGTATTATGAGTACCTGCTCAAGGCCTATATTCTCCTGGGAGATGACCTGTTTCTGCAGCGCTTCAACATTGTGAGTGACCTCACACTGTAACCTTACTCTGGCTTTGATAATGGAATGCTTTTATGCCCTTATTGTTCAATCCACACAAAGTATGCTGTTAACGATTCTCAGCCTTAGATTGTCAAAATGTTCTCATTATTTGTGTTTCCAGCACTATGCGTCTATAATGAAGTACATCAGCCAGCCTCCTCTCCTGCTGGACGTTCACATCCACAAGCCTCTGCTGCCTGCTCGCACCTGGATGGACTCCCTCCTGGCCTTCTTCCCCGGGCTGCAGGTGAGACACTCAGCCTGGCGTCACTAACAGACCAGCTGCCTAAGCAGGGGTTTTAGTACATAGACCTGGTGCTGAGATTAGGGAGACAAATTAAGACCTTTACTCTCCTAACATTGTTAATGAATCCCCCAGGTGTTGAAGGGAGATATTCGGCCGGCCATTGAGACCCATGAGATGCTCTATCAAGTCACCAAGAAACACAACTTCCTCCCAGAGGTAAGCTCTCTTTTATGCTCCCTCTCCACCTCTTTCTTTGTTCTCAGGCTGTAACCTTTAACACCCCTCTCTGTCTTCCCCAGGCATTCACCACTGATTTCAGGGTACATTGGGCTCAGCATCCACTAAGACCTGAGTTTGCAGAGAGCACCTATTTCCTGTACAAGGTAAGGACTGTGGAGACATGCAGTCTAGAAGTTGACTTAACGATACATCACTTTTTCCACATTTTGGTACGTTACAACCTTATTCTAAAATGGATTAAATTAAATGTTTTCCTCATCAATTTACACACAATACCCCATAATGACAATGCGAAAATTGGTTGGTTGAAATAGTTGATAATTATATAAAAAATAAAAAATGGATACCTTATTTACATCTATTCAGACCATTTGCTATGAGACTTGAAATTGTTCTGTTTCCATTGATCATCCTTGAGATGTTTCTACAACTTGATTGGAGTCCACCTGTGATCGATTCAATTGATTGGATGTGATTTGGAAAGGCACATACCTGTCTATTTAAGGTCCCACAGTTGGCAGTACATTTCAGATCAAAAACCAAGCCATGAAGTCGAAGGAATTGTCCGTAGAGCTCTGAGACAGAATTGTGTCGAGGCAGATCTGGGGAATGGTACCAAAAATGTCTGCAGCATTGAAGGTTCCCAAGAACACAGTGGCCCCCATCACTCTTAAATGGAAGAAGTTTGGTACCACCAAGACTCTTCCTAGAGCTGGCTGCCCGCCCAAACTGAGCAATCGGGGGAGAAAGTTCTTGGTCAGGGAGGTCACTCTGAAAGAGTTCCTCTGTGGAGATGGAACCTTCCAGAAGGACAACCATCTCAGCATCACTCCACCAATCAGGCCTTTATGGTAGAGTGGCCAGATGGAAGCCAGTCCTCAGTAAAAGGCACATGACCGCCTGCTTGGAGTTTGCCAAAAGGCACCTAAAGACTCTCAGACCATGAGAAACAAGATTCTCTGGTCTGATGAAACCAAGCTTGAAATCGTTGGCCTGAATGATAAGCGTCACGTCTGGAGGAAACCTTGCACCATCCCTACGGTGAAGCATGGTAGCCGTATCATGCTGTGGGGATGTTTTTCAGGGACTGGGAGACTAGTAAGGGTCGAGGGGAAAGATGAACGGATCAAAGTACAGAGAGGTCCTTGATGAAAACCTGTTCCAGAGCACTCAGGACCTAAGACTGGGGTGAAGGTTCACCTTCCAACAGGACAATGGCCCTAAGCACACAGCCAAGACAA
Organism: Oncorhynchus gorbuscha; assembly: GCF_021184085.1. NCBI lineage: Eukaryota > Metazoa > Chordata > Actinopteri > Salmoniformes > Salmonidae > Oncorhynchus > Oncorhynchus gorbuscha. The sequence continues at coordinate 23,168,137 of NC_060178.1, read as the reverse complement.
CGCAGGACTGGCTTCGGGACAAGTCTCTGAATATCCTTGAGTGGCCCAGCCAGAGCCCGGACTTGAACCCGATCGAGCATCTCTGGAGAGACCTGAAAATAGCTGTGTAGTGACGCTCCCCATCCGACCTCACAGAGCTTGAGAGAATCTGCAGAGTAGAGTGGGAGAAACTCTCCAAATACAGGTGTACCAAGCTTGTAGTTTCTTACCCGGGGCTCCCGAGTGGCGCAGTGGTCTAAGGCACTGCATCTCAGTGCTTGAGGTGTCACTACAGACACCCTGGTTTGAATCCAGGCTGTATCACAACCGGCCGTGATTGGGAGTCCCATAGGCAGGCGCACAATTGGCCCAGCCGTAGGCCGTCATTGTAAACTGACTTGCCTACTAGTTAAATAAATAAAACGTTTGAAAAAATACCCAAGAAGACTCGAGGCTATAATCGCTGCCAAAGGTGCTTCAACAAACTACTGAGTAAAGGATCTGAAAGTTATGTAAATGTTGTATTGTCAGCTTTTAGAAACCTGTTTTATTTTAATTTTATTTTTTTACTTTGTCAACATAGGGTATTGTGTGTGACTAATGAGGGGGGGGGTGGAACAATTGAATCAATTTTAGAATAAGGCTGTAACGTAACAAAAGGTGGAAAAAGTCAAGGGTTCTGCATACTTTCCGAATGCACTGTACATTTGATCTTAGTGGCCTTCCTTACTGCCTGATTCAGTAGGACAGTGTCTAACCCTGGTCCCACTGTACCCCCTCTAGGCTACCAAAGACCCCTACTACCTGGAGGTAGGCCGCACGGTGCTGGACAACCTGAACCGATTTGCCCGGGTCCCCTGTGGCTTTGCTGCCATGAAGGACGTTCGCACCGGGAGCCACGAGGACCGGTGAGCCCAGACCCAGGGAAATACCCCGGGGACGGGGAGGGATTTAATGATGGGCGGTTAAGAGGTGGATGGTTTTAGTGGCTGAGCAACAGTGTGCCAGCCATGTAGTTCAATCAAAATAGCTCTGTTGGCCTGCTGCCCCAAATATCACTAATCCTCTCTTCCTAACTCCTCCCCTCTCAGAATGGACTCCTTCTTCTTGGCAGAGATGTTCAAGTACCTGTTCCTGCTGTTTGCGGAAGAGGAAGATCTGACGTTTAATGTTGAGGATTATATCTTCACCACTGAGGCACACCTTCTGCCCCTGTCCCTGTCCACTGCGCCTCACGCCCCCTCTCCCGCCAACGCCACGGTACAGGCTCCATCTCTGCCTCATCTCTCCGCCTATGTCAAATCTCTTTGGGTGGGTGTAGTAAGATCACCTGCTGTGATCAGCTAGAATTCTAATGATAGTACATCTAATAATATTCAAATGATATAGTTGGTCATGTTTGCTCTCTCCCACTCTGTCTTAGTCAGAGGAGGAGTTGGATGACTCTAACTATGATTGGACCTGCCCCAACACACGTCTCCTTTTCCCCGACCCCGCCTTTCCACGGAACCTCCGAGATCCAATCAGGAGTGCTGTGGACAAGAGTTGTCCCCGTCCTGCCATTCACCGGTAAGGGACATTTATACATACACCCCACCCCCTATGTGTTTTATTTGGACAGTGAAATTAAAACTACAATTTAGCTCTATACTCCAGAATTTTGGAATTGAGATCAAATGTTTTATGAGGTGACGGTACCAAATGTAATGTTTTATTTGTTTTTTCTTCTTACATATGTGTTTTACCGTTTATTAATGAATGCACTTTATGTACACTATATATACAAAAGTATGTAGAAGCCTCTTTCAAATTAGTGGATTTGGCTATTTCAGCCACACCCATTGTTGACATGTATAAAATTGATCACTTAGCCATGCAATCTCCATAGACAAACATTGGCAGTAGAATGACAAAAGCTCAGTGACTTTCAACCATCATAGGATGCCACCTTTCCAACAAGTCAGTTCATCAAATTTCTGCCCTGCTAGAGCTGCCCTGGTCAACTAAGTGCTGGTATTGTGAAGTGGAGACTTCTAGGAGCAACAACGGCTCAGCCGCGAAGTGCTAGGCCACACAAGCTCTTTGAACGGGGAGTGCCGAGTGCTGAAGTACGTAGCCTCTGGAAGCAACGTCAACGCAGAAACGGTTCATCTGGAGCTTCATGAAATGGGGTTCCATGGCCGAGCAGTCTAAAGTCTAAAATCACAAGTCTAAAATCACCATGCACAATGCCAAGCTGGAGTGGTGTGAATCTTGCCGTCATTGGATTCTGGACCAGTGGAAAAATGTTCTCTTTGGGCTAGGCCTCTTAGTTCCAGTGAAGGGAAATCTTAACGCTATAGCATACAATGACATTCTAGACGATTCTGTGCTTCCAACTTTGTGGCAACAGATTGGGGAAGGCCCTCTCCTATTTCAGCATGACAATGCCCTTGCGCACAAAGCAAGGTCCATACAGAAATCGGTGTGGAAGAACTTGACTGGCTGCACAGAGCACTGACCTCAACCCCATCGAACACCTTTGGGATGAATTGTAACGCTGAATGCAAGCCAGACCTAATCGCCCAACATCAGTGCCCGACCTTACTCATGCTCTTGTGGCTGAATGGAAGCAAGTCCCCGCAGCGATGTTCCAACATCTAGTGGAAAGCCTTCCCAGAAGAGTGGAGGCTGTTAAAGCAGCAAAAGGGGGACCAACTCCATATTAATACCCATGATTTTGGAATGAGATGTTCGACAAGCAGGTGTCCACATACCTTTGGTCATGTAGTGTGTTTATTCTCCTAATTTGAAGGTGTCATAATAATTTGGACAAATTCACTTATAGTTTAGTATTTGGTCCCATATTTGTAGCATGCAGTGACTATATCAAGTGTGTGAGACTACAAACTTTGTTTTGGTTGTGTTTTCAGGTTATTTTGTGCCCAATAGAAATTAATGGTAGATAATGTATTGTCATTTTGGAGTCACTAGCATTTTGGGGTGATTTGATATTTATGCCTCTAACTTTCTCACTCATCATTCACGATTCATTCATGATTTTCTGTAATCATGGTACTACCCACATGAATGTAGAAGTGTTCAGAAACATATTCTATTTTTAGAATAAATTCTGGAGTGTAGAGCCAAATTACACTTTAGCTTCACTGTCCAAATGTATACATAGGGGAGTATATGTCTAATGTGAGGATCATGTTAAACAGAATATTGTTCCTGTCACAACCATACTGAATGTGAACTTTGATGCCCTTCACCCTCTCATCCAGTGAGCCGGGGATGGGTCGCCCACCTCTGAGGGCTCAGGACTTCATGGCCAACAACCCTGATCACCTGGAGCTGCTGAGGAGGATGGGAGTCAGCCTTATACACCTTAAAGACGGCAGAGTGCAGCTGGTCCAACACGCTACACAGGTAAATGATTAATTCACAGGACAAGCCGGGAGAGTTTGAATGATATCATAACCCCCCCATATGAGTTACTCAGTCTCTTCCCCTATTCTATCTACTGCCCTCTCCTCTCTTTCTCCATCTCCTTTCCTCTCTCTCCCCTTCCCTCGGTCTCTCTCTAGGCGGTCAGTGCTGTGGCAGCAGAGGACGGCATGCGCTTCATGCAGGAGATGATGGAGCTGTCCAGCCAGCAGCAGAAGGAGCAGCTCCCTCCGCGCGCTGTGCAGATAGTCTCTCACCCCTTCTTCGGCAGAGTGGTGCTGACTTCTGGCCCAGCACAGTTTGGCACAGATCTTTCCAAGAGCATCACAGGGGTGAGTTTCTTCAGTGTGCCAATTTCCAATGGATGGACACCTTTGCTTGTTGGTTTTTCCTGACTTGTCCCTAGGTGCCAGATGTTCTCTATTTTTGTCTTTTTGTCTTTCTGAGTGATGTTTTAACATGCCCCCCCCCCTTCTCTTCGTCTGTCTGTAGGTTCGTGGGTTTGTGACAGTGGCTGAACCATACAGTGGCTGTGCGGAACTGAGCAACGCTGCCTTTGTACAGGGCCGCATTGCTCTGCTGCAGCGAGGCCAATGTATGTTTGCTGAGAAGGCCAGACACATCATGAAGGCTGGGGCCATCGGAGGCATCGTCATCGGTGAGGAGGACCAACTGACACAAGATCTCAATTTGAAGGAATCTTCTTCAAGAAGGCTGCACTAACTATAATCATACTTCTAACCTTTATAAATGTTCATAACACTTTCATAATGTTTTATATAACCTTTAATAAACTAATGCATTACTATTTATAAACTGGGTGGTTCGAGCCCTGAATGCTGATTAACTGACAGCTGTGGTATATCAGACCATATACCACGGGAATGACAAAAAATGTATTTTTACAGCTCTAATTACACTGGCAACCAGTTTATAATAGCAATAAGGCACCTTGGAGGTTTGTGGTATATAGCCAATATACCATCATGGCTAAGGGTGTGCCTAAGAACAGCCCTTAGCCATGGTATATTGGCCATATACCACATGTCCTCGTGCCTCATTGCTTAATTATAGTATCCTGTTTAACCTTGCTAATTAACCCTGTCCTCCACAGATGACAACGAGGGTAGCAGCAGTGACACTGCTCCCCTCTTCCAGATGGCCGGCGACGGCCGCAACACAGACGACGTCACTTTGCCCCTCCTCTTTCTCTTCTACAAGGAAGGCAATATCCTGTTGGAGGCTCTCAAGGAGTACAGGGAGGTGGAGGTGCTGCTGAGCGACAAGGCCAGAGACAGAGGTTAGATCTACTGGAGAGGGCAGTTGGACATTAGTGACTAAACAAAGACAGGACAGTGTCTTTCCAGCTTCTGGATAGTTTTGTGGGATTTCAGCTGATTTTAGGGACTATATTTGATTTTGTAAAGATCTCAAAATGGCCAGTATTTCAGGGTTTAGTGGTGAACCAAAATAGTGGGCCTGTGGCCACTTTACAGTACTAGCCTTAGTGGCGGTAGGGGGTGGTAAGCACCCAGTTTGATGTGTGATACAGGAAATGGCTCCCTTCTTTCCATTTTCTTTCCTCCTATACTTCCCTGTGGTGGACTGTAACAGTGTATCCTCTTCTATCTTTCTTTCCCTTTCACCCTTTGGTTTAACAGCCTCTATATTCAAAGGTGAACCTCTCCCTGGCATCCTACTGGAAAGCAGTAAGTATCGCCCTCATCTCTTTCCTCTCTCCATTATTCTGTGTGTGGTAGAGCAGCTCAGTGCAGGTTAGTCGTGTGTGTATATAGCTGGCCATGTCAGAACCCCTCAGAAGAATATTACTGTTGGTCTGTTCTGCACATGACTCGTCAGTACCATTCTGTTTATTGTTCGCTGCCTCTTGTAAACCTCAACACTGCCCTGTTTCTGTCTGGGAATGACTGATAGGTGCTTGTGTTAAATGTACATACATAGTGAGTAGGAACCGGCAAATGGCTGTGTATATATTGTAGGATACTATATGGATGACTGTGCAGGACACAGCTCATATATTGTGGTCAGAAAATGGACTGAGCTCACCCCTCTGTCCTTCCTCAGGGAGGGATGTTCAGGAGGAGGAGGACGACTGTTCAACAGACCAAACTTCACCTATCCCTGCCGCAACTCTCGACCAGTCACACGTGAGGACTGTGGAGCAGGATGAATCAGCTCCCCACAATGAGGAAGTGACTCCTGAGGAAGATGTGGGACCTGCCATTAAGAGGAACCCTGAGCCAGAGGAGGAGCCTGAGGTTGACAAGGACTCTAGCAGAAAATCAGTGGAAGCCATGATGGCTGATTGGCGAGAAGCGTTTCAGCAGATGGAGGATGAGCTTTGACAACTTCCACAGTTCCCCCTCCTCCGGTCTGTCCCAGCCACTGTACAGGCCTGGGGTCAGTGGACTGTGCCTCATAAAGAATAAGGTTTTAGTGGGGCGATGTTTTGATAAGGAACGGTTACCAGGGTGGAATACAGTGACTTCTTCTACAGCCCAGATATCTACTGTCTGGCAGTATGAACCTCTGATTATTCACTATTTTCTGGTTTTGTCTTATTTTCACATTGTCTTCCTCCAAATGCTTTTCCAGGTCACTGACATGTGGGAGCAGATTCCAAATGCTGGTTGAATTATAATCCACTGGTTGATTGGTTGATTTAACTGTAATGATTAACTGATAAGTTGTTGGAACATTTACTATTTTATTTTGTGGGCCTAATTTGTTATTATTAAGCTACCTGACTGTGGGACTGCAGTGGCAAGCAGTCTATAAAAGGCTGATGCTGAGAATCACTTAGCACTGGCACTCTTCAGGAAGAGACAAAGTTTTATGTGACTGTAAATATGTATTTGTCAGTTATTTCCACGATGGTTTGAAATACAGTGCTGCTTTGCTCAGGTTCTGGTCGGTATGAGAGACACCAGGTACTGGCTACCCAAGAGGGCAGACAGTACCACCAGCTGACCAGCAGAGGGGATCCTTGTTTGAGACATCTTACTGGTCTGACTGGAGCTTGATGACATACTGGAAGACCAAGGAAACAAAAAAGCCAACAACATATGGAACTTCAATTAAATTGATAAGGAAATTGAAAAGTGTGTTGTCATCTGTCTCAAAAACATAATGTGTTTTATAGGCGATGGGATTAGAGGTTTCTCTTGGTTTTAGACTATTAGGCTACATGGCTGGACATTAGCGGAACCATATAGTCCACTCTCTTTTTGTTGATGTTCAGAGCAGTATCACCATAGTCTGGTAATAACCTAAAATAACCTCTCCTTAAGGTTAAGATTTAAAAGGGAATAGAGACATTTAAATGGCATTTCAATTCACATGCGCTGAATACAACTGGTGTAGACTTTACAGTGAAATGCTTGCTTACAAACCTTTCCCAGCAATGCAGAGTTTTAAAAAAAATGTAATAGTAACTAACACAAGGAATATAATACACAAGATTGGAGAATGTGCAGAGAGAACCAGTAGCAGATCAATGTGCAGAGAGAACCAGTAGCAGATCAATGTGCAGAGAGAACCAGTAGCAGATCAATGTGCAGAGAGGTACTTGAGGTAGGGTACTGTATGGTCATGAAGGCAGTGTAAAGTGACTGGGCATCCAGATAGATGATAATAATAGAAGTAAAATATAGAACAGAGTAGCCCCAGCAAATGAGTAAAAGTGTGTGCATATGTACAGTGCCTTGCGAAAGTATTCGGCCCCCTTGAACTTTGCGACCTTTTACCACATTTCAGGCTTCAAACATTAAAGATATAAAACTGTATTTTTTTTGTGAAGAATCAACAAGTGGGACACAATCAAGAAGTGGAACGACATTTATTGGATATTTCAAACTTTTTTAATAACAAATCAAAAACTGAAAAATTGGGCGTGCAAAATTATTCAGCCCCCTTAAGGTAATACTTTGTAGCACCACCTTTTGCTGCGATTACAACTGTAAGTCGCTTGGGGTATGTCTATCAGTTTTGCACATCGAGGGACTGACATTTTTTTCCCATTCCTCCTTGCAAAACAGCTCGAGCTCTGAGGTTGGATGGAGAGCATTTGTGAACAGCAGTTTTCAGTTCTTTCCACAGATTCGAGATTGGATTCAGGTCTGGACTTTGACTTGGCCATTCTAACACCTGGATATGTTTATTTTTGAACCATTCCATTGTAGATTTTGCTTTATGTTTTGGATCATTGTCTTGTTGGAAGACAAATCTCCGTCCCAGTCTTGGGTCTTTTGCAGACTCCATCAGGTTTTCTTCCAGTATGGTCCTGTATTTGGCTCCATCCATCTTCCCATCAATTTTAACCATCTTCCCTGTCCCTGCTGAAGAAAAGCAGGCCCAAACCATGATGCTGCCACCACCATGTTTGACAGTGGGGATGGTTTGTTCAGGGTGATGAGCTGTGTTGCTTTTACGCCAAACATAATGTTTTGCATTGTTGCCAAAAAGTTCAATTTTGGTTTCATCTGACCAGAGCACCTTCTTCCACATGTTTGGTGTGTCTCCCAGGTGTCTTGTGGCAAGCTTTAAACAACACTTTTTATGGCTTTCTTCTTGCCACTCCTCCATAAAGGCCAGATTTGTGCAATATACGACTGATTGTTGTCCTATGGACAGAGTCTCCCACCTCAGCTGTAGATCTCTGCAGTTCATCCAGAGTGATCATGGGCCTCTTGGCTGCATCTCTGATCAGTCTTCTCCTTGTATGAGCTATAGGTTTAGAGGGACGGCCAGGTCTTGGTAGATTTGCAGTGGTCTGATACTCCTTCCCTTTCAATATTATCGCTTGCACAGTGCTCCTTGGGATGTTTAAAGCTTGGGAAATCTTTTTGTATCCAAATCCGGCTTTAAACTTCTTCACAACATTATCTCGGACCTGCTTGGTGTGTTCCTTGTTCTTCATGATGCTCTCTGCTCTTTTAACGGACCTCTGAGACTATCACAGTGCAGGTGCATTTATACGGAGACTTGATTACACACAGGTGGATTGTATTTATCATCATTAGTCATTTAGGTCAACATGGGATTATTCAGAGATCCTCACTGAACTTCTGGAGAGAGTTTGCTGCACTGAAAGTAAAGGGGCTGAATAATTTTGCATGCCCAATTTTTCAGTTTTTGATTTGTTAAAAAAGTTTGAAATATCCAATAAATGTCGTTCCACTTCATGATTGTGTCCCACTTGTTGATTCTTCACAAAAAAATACAGTTTTATATCTTTATGTTTGAAGCCTGAAGTGTGGTAAAAGGTTGCAAAGTTCAAGGGGGCCGAATACTTTCGCAAGGCACTGTATTGTGTGTGTGTGTGTGTGTGTGTGTGTGTGTGTGTGTGTGTGTGTGTGTGTGTGTGTGTGTGTGTGAGCATGTATATGGTGTGTGTGTATATAAAGTCTAGTGAGAGTGCGTAGGGTCAGTGCAGGTAGTTTGAGTACTATTAACTATTTAGCAGTCTGGCTATTTGGCAGTCTTATGGTTTTTGGGTAGAAGCAGTCTTGGGGCCTGTTGGTCCAAGAAAGTCAGTGCTCCGGTCAATCAAGAGAGTCCAAGAGTCCATGCTCCGGTACCGTTTTCCGGACGGTAGTGGAGTGAAACTGTCTGTGGCTGGAGTCTGGCAATTTTTCAGGCCTTCCTCTGACACCGCCTGATATAGGGATCATGGATGGCAGGAAGCTCGGCCCCAGTCATGTATTGGGCTGTCCGCACCACCCTTTGTAGCTCTCCCACCTTTGTAGCTCTTTGCGGTCAAGATGCCTTTGATGATGCAGCTGTAAAAAAAATTGAGGATCTGTGGGCCCATGCCAAATCTTTTCAGCCTCCTGAAGGGAAAGGGTGCAGCCGTGCCCTCTTCAACTGTGCAGGTGTGTGTGGACCATGTTAAGTCCTTAGTGTTGTGGACGCCAAGCTCTCAACCCAATCCACAACAGCCCTGTCAATTGTAGATGGGGGTGTGCTTCCCCCTCATTCTCCTGTAGTCCACTATCAGCTCCTTGGTCTTACTGATATTAAGGGAGAGGTTGTTGTCCTGGTACCACACTGCTAAGTCTAACCATCTCACCGTCACGTTGTCAGCAAACTTAATAATGGTGTTGGAGTCATGCGCGGCCATGCAGTCGTGGGTGAACAGGGAGTACAGTAGTGGACTAAAGCACACACATCTGAGGGGCCCCTGTGTTGAGGGTCAACATGGCTGAGGTGTTGTTGCCTAGCCTCAACACCTGGGGCCGACCCGTCAGCAAGTCCAGGACCCAGTTGTAGAGGGAGGGGTTCAGTCCCAGGGTCCCTAGCTTGGAAAGGACTATGATGTTGAATGCTGAGCTGTAGTCTATGAACAGTATTTTCAGTTATTTCTCCTCTTGTCCAGGTGGGATAGGGCAGTGTGAAGTGCAATTGAGATTGCGTCATCTGTGGATCTGTAGGGGAGGTTTGCAAATTGCAGTGGGTCTAGGGTAGGGTGTCTGGGATTATGGTGTTGATGTGTGTCATGACCAGCCTTTCAATGCAATTCATAATTACAGATGTGAGTAATACAGGGTGATAGTCATTTAGGCAGGTTACCTTAGAGATATTTGGAACATGGACAATGGTGGTCAGCTTGAAACATGTTTGGATTACAGACTGGGACAAGGAGAGATTGAAAATGTCCCTGAAGACACCTGCCAGCTGGTCTGCTCATGCTTAGGGAGACATACATCAGTGGTTTCAATATCTACAGTTGAAGTCGGAAGTTTACATACACCTTAGTCAAATACATTTAAACTCACTTTGTCACAATTGCTGACATTTAATCCTAGTAGAAATTCCCTGTTTTAGGTCAGTTAGGATCACCACTTTATTTTAAGAATGTGAAATGTCAGAATAATAGGAGAGAGTGATTTATTTCGGCTTTTATGTATTTCATCACATTCCCAGTGGGTCAGAAGTTTACATACACTCATTTAGTATTTTGTAGCATTGCCTTTAAATTGTTTAACTTGGGCCAAACGTTTCGGGTAGCCTTTCACAAGCTTCCCACAATAAGTTGGGTGAATTTTGTCCCATTCCTCCTGACAGAGCTGGTGTAACTGAGTCAGGTTTGTAGGCCTCCTCGCACACACTTTTTCAGTTCTGCCCACAAATGTTCTATGTGATTGATTTCAGAGCTTTCTGATGGCCACTCCAATATCTTGATTTTGTTGTCATAAAGCCATTTTGCCACAACTTTGAAAGTATGCTTGGGGTCATAGTCCATTTGGAAGTTCCATTTGCAACCAAGCTTTAACTTCCAGACTGATGTCTTGAGATGTTGCTTCAATATATCCACATAATTATCCAGCCTCATGATGCCATCTATTTTGTGAAGTGCACCAGTCCCTCCTGCAGCAAAGCAGCACCACAACATGATGCTGCCAGCCCTGTGCTTCACGGTTGGTATGGTGTTCTTCGACTTGCAAGCCTCCTCCTTTTTCCTCCAAACATTACAATGGTCATTATGGCCAAACAGTCCTATTTTTGTTTCATCAGACCAGACATTTCTCCAGAAAGTACGATATTTGTCCCCATGTGTAGTTGCAAACCGTAGTCTGGCTTTTTTATGGTGGGTTTGGAGCAGTGGCTTCTTCCTTGCTGAGCGGCCTTTCAAGTTATGTCGATATAGGACTTGTTTTACTGTGGCTATAGATACGTTTGTACCAGTTTCCTCCAGCATCTTCACAAGGTCCTTTGCTGTTGTTCTCGGATTGATTTGCACTTTTCGCACCAAAGTACATTTACCTCTAAAAGACAGCATGCGTCTCCTTCCTGAGCAGTATGATGGCGGCGTGGTCTCATGGTGTTTATACTTGCGCACTATTGTTTTTACAGATGAACGTGGTACCTCCAGGCATTTGGAAATTGCTCCCAAGGATGAATCAGACTTGTGGACGTCTTTTCTGAGGTATTTTCTTTTGATTTTCCCATGATGTCAAGCAAAGAGGCACTAAGTTTGAAGGTAGGCCTTGGAATACATCCACAGGTACACCTCTAATTGACTCAGGCTAATTGACATTTATCAGAAGCTTCTAAAGCCATTACATAATTTTCTGAAATTTTCCAAGCTGTTTAAATGCACAGTCAATTTAGTGTATGTAAACTTCTGACCCACTGGAATTGTGATACTGTGAATTATAAGTGAAATAATCTGTAAACAATTGTTGGAAAAATGACGTGTCATGCACAAAGTAGATGTCCTAACCGACTTGCCAAAATTATAGTTTGTTAACAATAAATGTGTGGAGTGGTTGAAAAACGAGTTTTAATGACTCCAACCTAAGTGTATGTAAACTTCTGACTTCAACTGTATGTTATGTTTTTAATATTATACAATATTTATGAATCATTTCTGAGGCTCAGTCTGCATGGATCATGCTGTGTAATCCTATTATCACATTTAATAGAATGTTTCTGTCGTTCTGCCAGTGAGGGGGATAACATTTCTTAGGGCTGCCACTATATTGAAATGGGGCCCCTATGGGTCTATTGATTTTATACTGTGCTAGAGTCAAGGGCTTACATTTTCTCAGAGCTTCCACTTGTCTCTCCAGAGAACAACTACTGAGCTTGTATGGTTGAACTATAATTCTCCATACATGATCTTGGTCAATTTTGAGAAACAAATGTCAGGCATTTTTTAGCACTTTTAGTTTGGACACAGTACTACATAAAACATTTACATGTCAATCTGTCATTTCCTAGAAAAGTAGCCCCTCTCACATATGCCACTGATTTCCTGTTGTAAAAGTAACGTTTTTTTGTTGTTGTTGCCACGAATAAATATTATATTGAGTTCCAAAAAATATCTGCTATATTTTTATTGCCAACAAGTAACCCGGATATTTACATTACAGTAAAGTCCTCAGCAAGATGGCTGCATTACTGCGCGAAATAGTGGCATCCTGGTAAAACGACGCAAACCAGAGTTTACGTTCAGTGTGGTGGTCATACGGTTCCCAGCCACTCCACAGCGTCAGCTCCCGCCCGCCCGTCCGCGTGAAGCTCGGCGAATCTAAAGTGGACCGAGCGGAACCGGTTCAGTAAAGTAAGTATCTAGCTACATTAAAAAATACTCGCTATTAGTTTCAACAGGTTATTAGCTGCGTATAATTGACATATTCTGTATCTCTGTCGTAGTCTTCTCTTTTGTTGTTGTTTCCTGAGTCGGGCTGTGATTGCCCGGCGCTTTCCTTCCTGTGTCTTGGGTTCGGCTCTCGGACATGTCTGTGTTTACTACATGGGTTAGGAGTGGACTCCAGGAGAAAATAGTGGAAATGGAGTAGTAGCCGTGTTTTGGTTACGGTTAAGCATACCGTTCGATCTCAATGCGTTTACCAAAATGTCATGTTTTTAATCCTCGAGGCGCTGCCCCCCTTGCCCCGTCGCTTTCTCTTTCTCTCCTCCCTCTCGTTTGTTAGGACGTTTGTTTCTGGACTAAAAGCATCAAAAAATGAGAGAACACCTGGGCTGGCATAAAGACAGCCACGTTTGTGTAGAGACTATTCTACTATGTGTATCTGTGTGTACACACGTAGAGCCGCTACTCTCCCTTTCCCTGCGGGAAACAATGCGCCCAGTGTCTCACTGCAGCGCAGCTGGACACAGCTGTGGGTTCAGAATAGCAGCAACTATGCCCCGACAGGCTAGACCTCGGTCGCCCGCTCTGCTGTCACTTGGTTCGTTCTTAATTCACACACATTAACACACATGACTTGAATCGAGATCTTACGGTTCCCCTGAGAGACTGAAAGTTGACTCAATAGGGTGGATTGGGGGTTATTGTTCATGTCCACTTCTGTCTGTGGCTACATGACAGTGGCTATCATATCTCGTCCTCGAGACAGCGACAGCTCAATGTTATCAGGCCACTGATTTGCTTGTATTGGGCAACGTATGATACCTTTCAGTGTTTACGTTACATCAACATCTCCGTAAGAATAGTCTTCTGTTTAACATTAACATAACAGTAGTCTGTGCACCTGTTATACTGATTTGCTGGTCAATGGCCAGATTCAATCCCCTGCTGCTAGTCCACTGCAATAGCTGGATCAATACACATGCATAAAAATGGGTGTAATCGCTAAGCCACTATATCTGGCTAGTTGAAGTCTTATACATTGGGTAATATACTCCTTGAACTCTGTTGTGGTTGGATGATCAGCCTGCCCTCTTCCCTCCTCCTCTATTCTACATTTCTGTCTGGCTATATCTGTCTGCCTCTCACCCCCCCTCTATCCTCCATAAATGCGATGTGTATTATTTGCGGCTCGCTTATGGCTTTAGATCCGGCGGTGAATTAAGACAGAGCACAGCTCGCTCTGAAGTTAGCGTCTTCCAGGCACCGTGTGAAAGAGGGATCAATCTATTATTAGCCGTCCAGTCCTTGCTCATCTGCCCATCTCTCTGCCTCTCAATCTCTCCATTTGTACTCTCACTCCATGTTCTCACTGTCTCTGGCTCTCAGGTTGTGATTTTGGCCTGTATTTGGTAGAGGGGGAGTGCAACCCTAATTAAGATTGATATGATGCAATGTCAACGTGACATCACTCTGAGGAGGAGGCTGGGTTTCCATAGTTACTGGGAGGCCTGTGTGTGTGTGATGGTGGGGGGACTGTGTTATTATTGGGGTTGTGTTTGTGTCCTGACTGCGTGTGTGTTAGTACCTTTGCACATGCTGAGTGTGGTGGTCTGTCCCTGCACATTGGCATTGCTGAGTGGCATTAGGTGTCAGGTGCAGTGTATGAAGCACAAGGCCAGCACAACCTGATCCCTCTAGGTACTGACTCACAAAGCTCACACATTGCAGGCTGCGTGATTCACATTGCTGTGTGTGTTTCTCTCCCCAAATCTGAGTCAGTATGTACATAGTGGTACATATGGACAGACCAGGGTATGTTACTTTGTTTTGGACAGAGGGACTTGGCACATTGATTGCTGCTGAAGCAGGAGACCAGCAGTGCAGAGAGTGGTGCTAGAGAGGCGTTGCATTGGGTGCCCAGAACAGCAGATGGGTGTTGCTCTGTTGAAGGCCAGATAACCTGGACCACACTCATAGATATGGATCTCAGAGTACAACCAGATAAGAGAACACAGAACACAGCATTGTACAGTGAGAGGTGGAAAAGGTCTGTACTCGTTTGCAGTGCAAGGCAGTGAAAAGATCTTCTTGCCGAATGAATTATGACCTGGAATTTGCTCGTTTTCACTCATGTTCCAACTCTGTTCCATTATTCAGGGTTTCTACTCTGCAAATTAGGTCCAATACAATACAAACCAACCCTGGTCAGTCACACACAGGAAAGTGTTTCATCAATTATCCTACAGCAGAGACGCAATTAGATCCTGATTTTAAAATATATTTGGTGCAGTGTTAATGATTGCTAATGAATATTCATGGTAATTCTGTATTTGTCCGCTAAGCAGAGAGAGCGAGATGGGGAACAACAGGCGTGGTTGACCTGAGCTCTGCTGTTTGTTGAGCTGGGAGGGCATGTCTGAGAGGGAGCAGGGAGTAGGTCTAGAGAAGGTGATAACATGGTGAATGAGTAAAGAAAGACACACAGAGATACTACTGTACTGGGACACTGATACAGTCTGACACACAGGCCAGGCCACTGTGATACGGCAATGAATAGGGTCAGGAGTGTTACCCTGACCATGTGACATGAGGAGGGGAAAACCCTGGGTCCCTACTATAAAAATGCTTGCCATAATCCTAAACACTGCCCTGTGTGAACATCTGTAGAATAGTTGAGGCTGAAGCAACTACCAATGCTGTATGGTTTTCTCTGTCATTGTGGTTCTCCTAGTTTTCCCTTTTATGAACCTCTGTCTTAGGAAAATGTCCAAAGTCGTATTTCGTATGGCTCCCTGGGGCTGTGGCTGAACACTGGGTTAAATTAATCTAAACTTTAAAGGGATACTTGGGGATTTTGGCAATGAGGCCCTTTATCTACTTCCCCAGAGTCCGTTGAAATCATGGATACCATTTTTATGTCGCTTGAGTCAATTATGAAGGAAGTTAGAGGTAGTTTTGTGAGCCAATGCTAACTAGAGTTAGCGCAATGACTGGAAGTCTATGGGTATCTGCTAACAATGGTATCCATGAGTTCATCTGACTCTGGGGAAGTAGATAAAGGGCATCATTGCCAAAATCCCCAAGTATCCATTTAACTCAACATTCGGGTTCAATTACTCTTCTGATTAATTAAAGTAACAGTGGCCCTCTGAGCTCTACTCATTCACACTTCCCTCTCTGGCTCTTTCCTTCTTTCTCTCATTCCTTCTCTCTCCCCTTCTGTCTTGCCCTAAGCCACAGAGGAGAGACCGAACAGGAAATCTAGTGAGCCATGCAGACATCTAATTTCCAACTCAGTTGGCTTAATTGGCCTGACAAAAAAACATAGTTCTGTCCTGGTGCCAACGTGTACGTAACAACATGCCTTGAATCTTCTCTCTCGTCTCTCACTCCCTCCCTCCCTGCCTGTCTGTATCTGCCTCACTCTGACTATCTCTATGCCTCAGTGTCTCTCTCTATCTGCCCATCTCATTGTCACATGACAGAGTTCTCCCAAACAGAGGAGCTGTTATTTGTACACCCCCCCCAGCCACTTGTGCCCACTACAACGGAGGGAGAGTGGAAAGAGGTACTCACAGCAGAACACAAGGGAGTGGAGACATGCACAAGGAACAGTAACACCACACTCAGAACAGGTCTTCCTTGTCGGAGTGTACAAGGCTCCAAGCGCACGCGTGTGTGTGTGTGTTGGCACGGCTTGCCGGCTTGTCAGGCTGATGTAGTGTTTAAACTGGGACAAGGAAGAGAGAAGAGGTACAGGGGTTGCTGCTGGCTAGTGTAAATATTATGGTGCTTTGGCTGAGTGTCCTGTTATGTCAGAGAGAGACACAATGCAGGGTCTATCACTCTCAGCCCTTGTCCAATTGCTGGCTCTGTCCCTGTCACTATCATGGCTGACGATGGGTCTCAGAGACCTGGCCTTTGAACCCGACTTCCCTGGAAGGCTCGGCTAGCCCTTCCTCATTCTTCTTTCTCCTTCACTCCCTCCTTCTCTCATTCCCTTTCCAGGATAGGCGGGCCCACAGCCAGTTTTTCAGGCTCTGCGGTGGCTCAGATAGCTTCTGGCACAGCAGTGTGTTTGAGAAGGTTCACACTACTGAGCCTGTGTGTGTCTTAGAACGTAGTGGACACACTACGGAGCTTGTTTACGCATGTGTTTACGCAAGCACACTTGTGCATGTACACATATCCCCTCAGTGTTATCTGAGTTCAACTACTCAGACCTGCAGGTAGTGTGTGTGTGTGTGTGTGGTAAAATGCTGAAATGTGGCTTGCAGCCTTTTGCTGATCCTTGAGTAAATAAGTATCTATGATGTAAGCAATCTAATAGTATTTTCTTAGTGTACAGTAGCTGTAGACTTTTGGTATAATGTAGGGATAAGCCTAACGGCAGAATATTTAGAGTGGGTTTGCAACTTGCTTGTTTGTTTGTTAGTTAGGCATATCTCTGCCCATGCAACTTGGCATAGATTCTACAAGTGTCTGGAACTCTATTGGAGGGATGCAACACCATTCTTCCATGAGAAATATCATCATTTGGTGTATTGTTGATGGAAAACGCTGTCTCAGGCACCACTCCAGTGTTAAGTGTTAAATTGGGTTGAGATCTGGTGACTGAGACACACACCCCTTTAAACCCCCTATGTTCCTTTGAGACCACTCTTTCAAAGTCCCTGAGATCTCTTCCAGCCATGCTAGCCAAAATACTTTTTATACATGACCCTAAGCATGATGGGTTGTTCATTGTTTAATTAAGTCAGGAACCACACCTGTGTGGAAACACCTGCTTTCAATATACTTAGTATCCCTCAATTACTCAAGTGTTTCCTTTATTTTGGCAGTTACCTGTATCTGTGTATTGATATCATCGTGTGTGTGTGAGTGAGTGCTGGATCCGGCTGGTGTCAGGGTCTTAACTGGTAGCGTAAGCTTGTCCCATTGACACACTTCCACATCTGTTCCTAGCTGACAGGCCTGCATTGTACACATGCCATCTGTGCTAACTCAACGCTCTCTGCTTTAACACACAGCCCAAACACCATTAACACTGACCTGGCTAGGATTCTACACAGAAGACTGAGAGATTCCTAACCAGACATCCATTCATGCAACTGGACTTTTCAGAATTATCCTGTATGATTCAGTCAGAAGGAGAACTAGAAGTTCACTCACTCACTCGAGGATCAGCAACGCTGCAAGCCACTTTTCAGCATTTTACCCCTCACACACACACCGTCTGCACTCTTAAGAGATGTGTCCAGACAGACTCCATGGTCTGAGCCATAATTGAGTTGCTCCAGCTCTGACACGAACAGGCAGTCCACAGTGCCTAAACAGCCTGGGCTGCAGGGGAAGGCCTTACCGTCAGGCCACAGAACTCTGTCAGACACCGACCCATCCTCTGTAGTCAGGCAGGATCCGGCTGTTCTGGCCTGATCTGTCTGAGCTCCTGCCCATGACATAGCCATGTGTCTGTGTGCATGCGCGCATAGCGAGCCCCCAGAAGAATCCCTTCACACTCGCTGTACCTTTAAGAAAGACCCGTGTAAACTCACATCAGGAGATTCATGTTATTTAGCCAAGAAAGCTGTGAAAGACACAAATCAAAACTACACACACAATTTTCAAAAACCGCTTATACACACATGCAAACAGAACAGACACCACAGTGCACACACGCTCCCACTCAAAATTCAGTCTACACACAGACACACACTCCTCTCTGCACACCTGTTGCTTTGTGCAGTGGAAAGCCAGCTCATAGGGAGGCTGGCTCTGAAGTGGACACTGACCTCCTGTCAACTTCAAACGAGGGGAGGAAAATAGAGGAGGGAGGAGGAGTGTCGGCAGCCTGTTGATGCTCTGGAACATTTCTCTCTACTCATCTATTCTCTGCCCTCTCATTGTTCGCTCTCTATTTTACTCTACCTCTCGTTCAACCTGTTTCTCTCTATTTCTTCTCTCTGTCTCAGCGACAAGGCTCAGGGCCTCTATTGTTGGACTGCCAGTGGCTTGATCTGAGGTGTCGGTGGTGTCTGATGCTGCCTTGTTCTGAGGTGGGGGTGGTGTCTGATGCTGCCTTGTTCTGAGGTGTTGGTGGTGTCTGATGCTGCCTTGTTCTGAGTTGTGGGTGGTGTCTGATACTGCCTTGTTCTGAGGTGTGGGTGGTGTCTGATACTGCCTTGTTCTGAGGTGTGGGTGGTGTCTGATACTGCCTTGTTTTGAGGTGTGGGTGGTGTCTGATGATGCCTTGTTCTGAGGTGTGGGTGGTGTCTGATAATGCCTTGTTCTGAGGTGTGGGTGGTGTCTGATACTGCCTTGTTCTGAGGTGTCGGTGTCTGATACTGCCTTGTTCTGAGTTGTGGGTGGTGTCTGATGATGCCTTGTTATGAGGTGTGGGTGGTGTCTGATGCTGCCTTGCTGTGTCTGTTATAATCTATTGCGTGGGTAACACTGACAGTCTGCCTGTAACAGTGTTTTCCTTTGTGCCTGTGACAACAATACTGTGTGTGACTGACAGTCTGTGCTTGTGACAGTGTATTGCCTGTGACACTGTGTGCGTGACTGACACTCCTGCTCCACGGTGACAGGCTCAGAGGCTGCGATATTGTTGGTTTGTCCCAGTAGTCACTAAAATACAATGCATGTGTTAACCAATATAGTTATCGCTCAATAGCTGCTATGGACTTTAACCATATCTCTCTTGCCTCACCTCCCTCTCCCTCTCTTTTTATCTCCAGGTGAGAGTGCCATGAGGAGAGGAGCCAGAGAGTGAGGCGATGGGCTGCACCTCGGCTAAGCAGGTGTCGGCCGTGCCCAGTGATGAGGAAGGCCGGGGCAAGGCCTACAGCAACGGAGACCTCTTCTCCGGTCAGTACACACTATACACACTCCTATATTCTCCCTCTATTCTAACCCTGGCTACTTTCAACTGTAAAACATCCTTCCCACCTGAAGGCTATTATTTGGAAATATAGTGACATGCTATAGGATATCCTTCCTGTCTACTCCACACACACTGGCCCGCTGGCTATGTTACCTGTTATACCTCTCCTCTAGTCTCACTCTATTCCCAGTCTCTAGTCTACAAGTACATTATAATTAGCTATACATTTTATTAACCAATGCCAAGTTTCCAAACCGGGCTGCAGAGATTTTAGGGAATATTTGTATCATGTTTCCCCAATCTATTCCTCCTACACTGTGTGAATACTACTTAGTGCAGTAGCCTCTAGGATAGCTGAGTGGTTTTGGTGTCCTCTTAGTACTTAATGTTTTAGAGCTTGGACATAGAGAGAGGGTTGAGAAAGTGTATCTAGTTAACAGCATCAATTATAGCTGCCTGCTGGACAGGCTGGGAGAGAGAGAGGATGAGGGATTAGCGACAGATTTAAGAATTAGGAGCAGCACGCTGGAATAACCACACAGGAAATGGCAGATGACGAGCCACAGGAGGCCTCGTTCTGTTCTCCCTCTGCTGCCTCTCACTCTTCCTCCCTCCGTCTCTCTCTTTTTCTTTATCCCTCTCTCACCGGCTGTCAGACCCATGAGTCTGGCCTTATTTGTGCCCCTCCCACTCTCTCTCTCGCTCTCTGTCTCGCCTTCTGACCTTCTCTGACCCCTCCCTCCCTCCCTCCCTGGAGGGGGAGAGGGAATGTCCCTTGAGAGAGGAGGATGACGTGGGTTAAAGATTCAAGTTTTCCCCCTCCTTTTTTCATCTCCTCCCTTTCCCTTCCGGGGCCTCACTTTCTTGCCTTCCTTTCTCTTTCTCTGTATTAGACAATCTCTCCTTCCTTTCCACATCCTTCCCAGCCACTTCACCATCTCTCCTTCCTTTCCACATCCTTCCCAGCCACTTCACCATCTCTCCTTCCTTTCCACATCCTTCCCAGCCACTTCACCATCTCTCCTTCCTTTCCACATCCTTCCCAGCCACTTCACCATCTCTCCTTCCTTTCCACATCCTTCCCAGCCACTTCGCCATCTCTCCTTCCTTTCCACATCCTTCCCAGCCACTTCGCCATCTCTCCTTCCTTTCCACATCCTTCCCAGCCACTTCGCCATCTCTCCTTCCTTTCCACATCCTTCCCAGCCACTTCACCATCTCTCCTTCCTTTCCACATCCTTCCCAGCCACTTCACCATCTCTCCTTCCTTTCCACATCCTTCCCAGCCACTTCACCATCTCTCCTTCCTTTCCACATCCTTCCCAGCCACTTCACCATCTCTCCTTCCTTTCCACATCCTTCCCAGCCACTTCACCATCTCTCCTTCCTTTCCACATCCTTCCCAGCCACTTCACCATCTCTCCTTCCTTTCCACATCCTTCCCAGCCACTTCACCATCTCTCCTTCCTTTCCACATCCTTCCCAGCCACTTCGCCATCTCTCCTTCCTTTCCACATCCTTCCCAGCCACTTCGCCATCTCTCTCCCTTTCACTCCCCATCCCCCCCCCCCCCCTCTCATCACAGCATTTGGTCACGGCCTTGTGCCCCCCCATCACTCTTCCTCAGTGTGTTATGTGAATGGTTGGTGACAGCTCATCTGCTAGACTGCAACCTGCCTCCCACTAGAAGATGGTGGTAGACATTAAATGGGTCTGTGCTCTCTCTGCAGCACTAGTAAGCAGGGCATGGAGGGTGCTGGATAGATGATTCTATCAACTGTCTGTTTGATGTTGATGGTCACAGAGAGGGAGGAAGAGAACTGTTGACCTGGATACTGTCTGTGGATTACAACCGACCGCCCAGCCACAGCACGTTGATTCTCTCCGCCGCTCGTTTCTTTTTCTCTCCCACGTCCTTCTGCTCGTCATCCCTTCTTCCCAGTTCAGCTCATTAGGCTCCTATTGATAGAACAGGAGGCTTAGTGTGTCTGGTAAAATGAGCAACACTCATATCAATCACAGTGATCTGATCCAACAGATTGTGTGCCAGTCAAAATGTGTCATTGTTTGAGCGCCGTGTGTGTGTGTGTGTGTGTGTGTGTGTGTGTGTGTGTGTGTGTGTGTGTGTGTGTGTGTGTGTGTGTGTGTGTGTGTGTCGCAGTTAGGAGTGTTGAGGTGACGGCAGTCTCCTGCTTATGCTCCTTTACTCCCTCGCACAATAACAGGAAAGGCTGAGCTCCCTTACCCAAACACCAGGGGAGAAGACAGAAAATAGCAACACTTTCTGATTGCAGCCTGTTTGAAGTAGTAGCGTGTGTGTCTGCTACAACGGAGTGTGTTACCTTGTTTGTTGTAGCATGTCAGTTGTTGTCTTGTTGCAGTTTTGCGATTTGATTTGTAGTTGGCCAGACTGTTGTGAGTGGGTGTATTGCTTGTATTGTAGTGTAAATATAGTCGCTACTTCCAACGGAAGTATGAGGCCTCACTACACTGTATTTCAGAACTTATCTAACTGATTGTAGATCTTTAGACTTGAGCTGTAATGTAATATGAGACTAATCTTTCCTGCTATGAAATTAAATGACGCCCCTTTACTTTCTAAACTGCTACGAAAATAGTGGCATAGTCCTAGTGAGTCGGTGGACTTGGCAGGGTAGTAATAATGACTTCTGGTCTGAAATTAGTATATTGTTATTTCACCAACACAGGCAGGGCGGGGCAGTGGCAATGTAAATGTCATATCTGCTGAGGCCTTTGGAGAGAGTCAGGGCTGGAAGGGAGCCAGGCAGGAGGCTCTGACTGACAGACTGCAGGAAGGGGAGAATGACACAGACTGCCGTGGCCACTCAGCCTGACCGTGCATGTAGTGCACTCAAAAGGACACACACTCATGCTCAAATTGACTCAGATACACACACACTACTTTCAACTGACAGAGAGCGAGGATTTTCACAGAGATATCCTGAAGGTCGACACAGGGTCCCGGATCCTAATGATAAAGATGTCCACATCAGAGAGACCTTTTTCCTGTCTCTAAAATGTCCTTAGCCCCAAAATCATCATGATGAAGCAAGCAGCCATGTCGCCAGAGTGGAAATTAGTATCTCTTTTTCACCCCATCATCTGTCAGTCAGTGCCAATGGAGACACACACTTACTGATGCACATCCTCTCCAATATGGCCTAATGTATCCTGGTCCCAGATCTGTATGTGCTTCTGCCAACTGACTGTCATTATTATTGTCATGCCATACAAGCACATACCTGTACAGATCTGGGACCAGGCTATGACAGATCGATCCATTGTATAGATCCTTTTTTGTATCCATGAAATATTGTCATTTTTCTTTTTCCTTTTATAGGCTCATCTTCAGTGTGTTTACGTGCCTTTGATGTCTGCTCAGTGTTAGTCGTTTTTCTCCTCCGTTACCTGTCTCTGTTACTAAGCCACAGTGACTGATGGTTGGCTTAATTCTGTGTGTGTGTGTGTGTATGTGTGTGTGTGTCGGCGTGTGCAGACAGGCTGCTTTGCTCTGACATGTTTGCATTCCCCAGGCAGGCAGCAGTAGAGAACATCCCTCTCTCTCTATCTCTCCTCCCCCTCTCTGTGCCAGGCCTGGCAAACTATCACAGATTACAAAGGGAAACCCAGCCGCGATCTGCCCAGTGACGCGAGCCTACCAGAAGGCTAAATGCCTTCTATGCTCGCCTCGAGGCAAGCAACACTGAACCATACATGAGAGCACCAGCTGTTCCGGACGACTGTGTGATCACGCTCTCCGTAACCGATGTGAGTAAGACCTTTAAATAGGTTAACATTGTGGTAGGCCTGATCACCGACAACAATGAGACGGCCTATTGGGAGGAGGTCAGAGACCTGGCAGTTGTGATGCCAGGACAACAGCCTCTCCCTCAATGTTAGCAAGACAAAGGAGCTGGTTGTGGAGTACAGGAAACGGAGGGCTGAGCACACCCCCATTGACGGTGCTGAGGTGGAGTGTGTCGAGTGCTTCAAGTTCCTCGGTGTTCACATCAATAAGGATTTATTATGGTCCAAATACACGAACACAGTCGTGAAGAAGGCACGACAACAACTCTTCACCCTCAGGAGGCTAAAAAGATTTGCTTTGGGATCTCAGATCCTCGAAAGTTTCAACAGCTGCTCTATTGAGAGCATCCTGACTGGCTGCATCACCGCTTGGTATGGCAACTGCTTGGCATGCGACTGCAAGGCGCTACAGAAGGTAGGGCGTACGACCCAGTACATCAATGGGGCCGAGCTCTCTGCCATCTAGGACCTCTATACCAGGCGGTGTCAGAAAGGCCATAACAATTGTCAGACTCCAGCCACCCAGGTCATAGACTGTTCTCTCTGCTACCGCACGGCAAGTGGTACCGATGCACCAACTCTGGAACCAACAGGACCCTGATAAGCTTCTACTCCCAAGACTACTAAATAGTTAGTCCGGTTAGTCCATTGACCCTTTTTGCACTAACTTTTTTTGGGTGCAAAAATGGAGGAAGAGAGTGAGTACGGCAGTGAGAGGAAGAGAGTGAGTACGACAGTGAGAGGAAGAGAGTGAGTACGGCAGTGAGAGGAAGAGAGTGAGTACGACAGTGAGAGGAAGAGAGTGAGTACGGCAGTGAGAGGAAGAGAGTGAGTACGACAGTGAGAGGAAGAGAGTGAGTACGACAGTGAGAGGAAGAGAGTGAGTACGACAGTGAGAGGAAGAGGGTGAGTACGACAGTGAGAGGAAGAGGGTGAGTACGACAGTGAGAGGAAGAGGGTGAGTACGACAGTGAGAGGAAGAGGGTGAGTACGACAGTGAGAGGAAGAGGAGTAGAACAGTGTATTGGCTGCAGATGATACATTTCAGATAGACTGACTGCACATGGTAGGTGCCTTTCCTCCCTCCTACTGTCTCACTATCAGTCTGATATGAGTATTTGAGAGAAAGGGTGAAATACACAGAATGGAGCAGATAAGACAGTGTGCGTTTTATTAGCGGTGTGTGTAAGTGTTGGTGGGTGAGTGCTGCTTTGTCAGAACCTAGGCAGCTACTCAGAAAATAAAGATACCTGTTATGTCCACTGTTGGGTGGGGTTCTCTCTCTGTGTGTCTTTTCAGTGCCACTGATATGCAGGAGTAGTTCTTTATTTGTCTAACTGTACTGTTTTTCTCTCTCCGTACAGACGAGTACAAGATGAAAGGAGTGGAGGAGGTGAAGTACATGCGTGGAGAGGAGGACCGGGTGAATGCACGTAACCAGGAGAACCTGGTGAGAGAGAGGAGACGCGCGCGTGCGTACAGTGGGGCATAAAAGTATTTAGTCAGCCACCAATTGTGCAAGTTCTCCCACTTAAAAACATGAGAGAGGCCTGTAATTTTCATCATAGGTACACTTCAACTATGACAGACAAAATGAGAAAAGAAAATCCAGAAAATCACATTGTAGGATTTTTTAATGAATTTATTTGCAAATTATGTTGGAAAATAAGTATTTGGTCACCTACAAACAAGCAAGATTTCTGGCTCCCACAGACAAGAGGCTCCTCTGTCCTCCACTCGTTACCTGTATTAATGTCACCTGTTTGAACTTGTTGTCAGTATAAAAGACACCTGTCCACAACCTTAAACAGTCACACTCCAAACTCCACTATGGCCAAGACCAAAGAGCTGTCAAAGGACACCAGAAACAAAATTGTAGACCTGCACCAGGCTGGGAAGACTGAATCTGCAATAGGTAAGCAGCTTGGTTTGAAGAAATCAACTGTGTGAGCAATTATTAGGAAATGGAAGACATACAAGACCACTGATAATCTCCCTCAATCTGGGGCTCCACGCAAGATCTCACCCCGTGGGGTCAAAATGATCACAAGAACGGCGAGCAAAAATCCCAGAACCATACGGGGGGACCTAGATAATGACCTGCAGAGAGCTGGGACCAAAGTAACAAAGCCTACCATCAGCAAGGGCATTGGAGATGAAATGTGGCTGGGTCTTTCAGCATGACAATGATCCCAAACACACCGCCCGGGCAACGAAGGAGTGGCTTCGTAAGAAGCGTTTCAAGGTCCTGGAGTGGCCTAGCCAGTCTCCAGATCTCAATCCCATAGAAAATCTTTGGAGGGAGTTGAAAGTCCATGTTGCCCAGCAACAGCCCCAAAACATCACTGCTCTAGAGGAGATCTGCATGGAGGAATGGGCCAAAATACCAGCAACAGTGTGTGGAAACCTTGTGAAGACTTATAGAAAACGTTTGACTTCTGTCATTGCCAACAAAGGGTATAAACTTTTGTTATTGACAAAATACTTATTTTCCCCCATAATTTGCAAATTCATTCATTAAAAATCCTACAATGTGATTTTCTGGATTTTTTTTCACATTTTGTCTGTCATAGTTGAAGTGTACCTATGATGAAAATTACAGGCCTCTCTCATCTTTTTAAGTGGGAGAACTTGCACAATTGGTGGCTGACTAAATACTTTTTTGCCCCACTGTACGTCTCTCAGACTGTCCATCAACACATACAAACAGACAGCTCAATGCACACCTCCACATAACCCCCCCCCCCCCACACACACACACACACACACACATACACAGATGCACACGCTACACAAATGCAAACACACACACAGCCGTGGTGCCTCCCGAGCAGGTAGAGACAGCATGTTGGCGTGTATGGAATGTAGGAGTTTCATAAGGTTGTTTTGACCCCTTCCTTCATGGTCCAATATCTATGGTTAAGTCTTTCCTACAAATGCTGTAAAATAACCAGAAAAGTGCACACCCATTTGGATGAGGTAACAATTGAAGGAAAAGAAAGGAATCAAAACTCCAAAGAGAAATGAAAGTCCTACCCTACTGTTGATTGTCATTGCATTCTCTTTATTCCACCATTGTTGTGAC
This sequence comes from Oncorhynchus gorbuscha, assembly GCF_021184085.1. Classification (NCBI taxonomy): domain Eukaryota; kingdom Metazoa; phylum Chordata; class Actinopteri; order Salmoniformes; family Salmonidae; genus Oncorhynchus; species Oncorhynchus gorbuscha. The sequence goes on along the minus strand of NC_060178.1, from coordinate 23,141,809 downwards.
TGTGCTGCCGTCGTCATAGTGGCATTCGTTTCCTCATATGCCACAGTTGGCTTAAAACATGCAGCAGAACAAATTACCTAATTTTCAGACGTGACCTTTAAAACATTTTGACAGATTAACAAAAAGTACTCACAGGGAACCGTTTCTCACAGACACACATTTAATCCTGCAGAGTCAAAGTGCGCACACTCACGCACACATTTATGTGTGATGCTACATATCCATGAAATGCCTGTAGTTAGCATGCGTGTCTTGTTCCTCCAGAGTACAGCCAGCACCTCTAATGATCCAGCCCAGTGAGGTCTTTCCCCTGGTCAGGCCCCCTGGCCTACCAGTCTCCTAGCTTCCCTGCCAGCATGTACAGGCCTAACTCTACATGACTCAGTCACAGGCAGCGTCTCTCTTCCCAGCTCCAAGGCACCTGCAGCAGGGGTAGGCAGCCTCTCTATCCCCAGCCTTAGGGCCACAGCTGGGCCAGGCTATTTATCCTTAGGAACCACGCTGGCAGGGGGCAGGTAGCTATTCTCTCCCCAGCCTCTAACCTACTACATGGGTTCCCGAGGCTCTCTCTGTGTAGTCTCAGGGGGGGTAGGAACTGTGAGCTGATTGTGTATGTGTGTGTGTTTTTAGGAGAAAAGCTCTGTACAGTACAGGGGCAAACAGCCGAAAGAAGGCTCTGGAGCCAACGCCAACAGGACAAAGTGAGTCATAATGTGTGTGTGGCAGATTGTGTGTGTAATAATGCTGTATGCGTGCTAGAGGTCGACCGATTATGATTTTTCAACGCCGATACCGATTATTGGGGGACCAAAAAAGCCGCTACCGATTTAATTGGCCATTTAAATAATATATATATTTATTTATTTGTAATAATGACAATTACAACAATACTGAATGAACACTTATTTTAACTTAATATAATACCTCAATAAGATCAATTTAGCCTCAAGTAAATAATGAAACATGTTCAATTTGGTTTAAATAATGCAAAAACAAAGTGTTGGAGAAGAAAGTAAAAGTGCAATATGTGCTATGTAAGAAAGCTAACGTTTCAGTTCCTTGCGCAGAACATGAGAACATATGAAAGCTGGTGGTTCCTTTTTAACATGAGTCTTCAATATTCTCAGGTAAGAAGTTTTAGGTTGTGGTTATTATAGGACTATTTCCCTCTATACCATTTGTATTTCATTAACCTTTGACTATTGGAGGTTCTTATAGGCACTTTAATATTGCCAGTGTAACAGTATAGCTTCCGTCCCTCTCCTCGCTCCTCCCTGGGCTCGAACCAGCAACACAACGACAACAGCCACCATCGAAGCAGCGTTACCCATGCAGAGCAAGGGGAACAACTACTAGAAGGCTCAGAGCGAGTGACTTTTGAAACTCTATTACCGCGTGCTAACTAGCTAGCCATTTCACTTCGGTTACACCAGCCTCATCTCGGGAGTTGATAGGCTTGAAGTCATAAACAGCACAATGCTTGACGCACAACGAAGAGCTGCTGGCAAAACGCACAAAAGTGCTGTTTGAATGAATGTTTACGCTCCTGCTTCTGCCTACCACCGCTCAGTCAGATACTTAGATACTTGTATGCTTTTTTATTTTTTATTTTATTTCACCTTTATTTAACCAGGTAGGTTAGTTGAGAACAAGTTCTCATTTGCAACTGCGACCTGGCCAAGATAAAGCATAGCAGTTCGACACATACAACAACAGAGTTACACATGGAATGAATAAAACATAGTCAATAATACAGTAGAAAAAAAGAAAAAACAAAGTCTATATACAGCGTATGCAAATGCGTAAGATAAGGGAGTTAAGGCAATAAATAGGCCATGGTGGCGAAGTAATTACAATATGGCAATTAAACACTGGAATGGTAGATGTGCAAAAGATGGATGTGCAAGTAGAGATGCTGTGGTGCAAAAGGAGCTAAATAAATAAATACAGTATGGGAATGAGGTAGATAGATGGGCTGTATACAGATGGGCTATAAACAGGTGCAGTGATCTGTGAGCTGCTCTGACAGCTGAATCTTAAAGCTAGTGAGGGAGATGGGAATCTTCAGCTTCAGTGATTTTTGCTGTTTGTTCCAGTCAGTGGCAGCAGAGAACTGGAAGGAAAGGCGGCCAAAGGAGGAATTGACTTACTGACTAACAAAAATACTGATTTCCGATTGTTGTGAAAACTTGAAATCTTCCCTAATTAATCGGCCATTCCGAGTAATCGGGCCAGACCTCTAATGCGTGCACACGTTATCACCTAGTCATCGTGTTACTTAACAATCACTGCACTGCAGTGGTTTTATACAGCATGTATAAATGCTATCAGACAGTGTGATTTATTATCATTGTAGTGTCGCTGGTAACTGAGTGGTTAGTGTCTCTTGTTTCCAGACGTGTAATGGGGCTCTATTTCCTGTTTGGTGACATTGTGTGTGGACATATTGGGTGCTGTATCAGTATTTAGTTTGTCTTTGGATTATAGACTCCTGGGTGAACTCTCTATAAAATGATTATTCAAATTCCTCCACAAGCACAAAGGCTCTCGCCGAAGCAGGGGTTTAGAAATGTGTGTGTTTGTGTCTCCTGTGTGGGGAGGTGTTATGGAAAATTCTTGTGGTGTGTTTGTTGCCTCCTGTTTCCTCCCCCTCTAACTTCCTTTTTCTTTCTCTCGCTCTTTCTCATTCTCACTCTCGCTCGTTCTCACTCTCTCCCTTTCCTTCACAGCATCCACACGTCAGAGAGCCAGCAGGAGTTCTTCAGGATGCTGGATGAGAAGATTGAGAAGGTGGGGGGAAGGGGAGGGACTGAGCAGCAGGGCCTGAACATTTAAAGAGACAGTCTCCTGTGGGATTGGGGGCTGCTATAGGCAGGATCTGACTAGCAGGAAATATTCAACTTGAGCTACATCCAGATTGGGCCTTTAAAAGACACTACATTATTCCTATCCACTTCACCCCTGTCTTATCTTTCGTCTCCATCTCTCCTACAGTGATGCTATCTGTCCTCCCTCTATCATCTCTCTTCTCTTGGTCTCATCTCTCATCTGTGGTGTGTCCACAGGGACAGGACTACTGTTCGGAGGAGGAAGAGGCGGAGGATGGGACATAGCACACAGGCCCCCGACTCAACCCCCTACAGAGAGTCTCCCAGAGTGTGTATGGGTGCATGTAAGAGAATCTGTGTGTGTTTGTGTGTGTATGTTTGACTGCCTTGTGATTCTGTATGTGTTGGTGTGAGCTTGTATTTTGTGTGTGTGAGAGAGAGAGAGAATGCTATCCTCAAAGACTGTTGCCTCCCTCTTGGCCCTCGTCACATTGGGTCCCTTAGTGGATTGCTGGAGGGAGAGACGGAATGTGGACTCACTACAGCCAGGCCAGTGTTCCTGCTCCCCTGCAGGACTATGGAGAGATACTACCCCACCCCTCTACCCCAACTACCACCCCAGTGAACTGTACAGTGGTCCCTGGTCCAATTCTGTGTATACCACCACCTCATGACTCGTCGTCGGCATCACAGTCTCGGGAGACCATAGATTTCTGGTGCCTGGGTGTTAGGTCATAGTGCAGTGTCTGCTGTGGCTGTGGAGTCCAATCTGTCTGGGAGACACCCTCCTGGTTTCCACCCTCCATGGCTCTGGCTGTTGTGCTTCGCCTGCGAGGAGCAGAGATGTGGATGGAGATAGAGGGGGGGCACTTCCATAACCCCCACCAGCCCTCGTCACAGAACTGAGGCTCGCTGCTAGAGTGAGCCGAGTAGGAGGGAGGGAGGGAGTGGGAGAGAAAAGAGAGAACCCCTGATATTTTAATAAGAGAAAGAAGAGTGAGTGGGTTCTTTTGGAGCTCTGAACTTCTGCCCTTTGAAGGACCTTTTTCTTTTTAAAATTCTGTTAATCCAGTTAAGTTTTTAAAAATGTAATTAGAATTTTCATGTTTTTTATTTTATATGCCTTCTATCATAATGCATCACCTCCTGCAGGCTACAGCTCTATAGGCCAGAGCTCCTGGGTCTCTACACAACCTGTCCTCTTAAATATACCCTCAACACTACTACACTAGACCCTGGCTTTGTGAGACGAAACGCATACTGTATACACATCTCCATACACTCAACCTCATATTCATAGATGCACTCATATTCACACACACACATAAGTACAGACCAAAGCAGCTGGACACAAACACACGGAGATGCCATTGTATTCCTGTCATTTTGTTAGCCCAGTGTTATGTAAGTGTGTTAGGCTGTGGTGTTGATGGGTTTGGGTGACTGTAGGAACCAGCAGCCGTGGGTTGTTTGGTTCCTGCTGCTGGACTTATTCATGTGCACCTGCAGTGTTCATTATTCTTTCCTCCGCATTGGTCGCTCAGTCGCCGCTTCTCTTCAACTCAGTAGTATTGAAGCTTACTGGCAGAGTGGAGTCACCCTCTGTTGACACACACACACACACACACACACACACACACACACACACACACACACACACACACACACACACACACACACACACACACACACACACACACACACACACACACACACACACACACACACACACACACACAGCCTTTCATGGACTGAAAAGTGGGTTGAAAGGAAAAGAGGTATGGTTGCCTGGGAGACACAGCCCTGATCATGCTTATGTCATCATCATTAATGGATCCTTTTTCATTTGATTTTTCAATACTTTTTGTTTTTCTATTAAAATTAGAAACACAGGAGCTGTTCATCTTCTGTGTGTCTCTCTCTGTGTGACTCAGAGGTGGTGTGTTGTTAAGTTTCAGTAAGGAAAGTCCTGTCATGCTTACATCACCGTTGGATTGAAAAGTCGTGATGATTTTCCTCTGGTAATGGTCCCAAAGCCATGTTGCAGTTTCTACAAACGGTGACGGACCACTTCAGGTCAAGACTGATGCTTTGCGCAGTCTGGTGGTAGAATATCAGAACTGCACCTGAGGCGTCATGAATTAAACAGCCTGTTCCGTGTGAGACAGATGGACATAGTGGATATATGTTAAAGGACATACAGGAGAAAGTTTCACATTATGAAATGCATTCTCACAACTATTGAAAGCTAATATGTTAAACATCTGAGATCTCTTGTTTGCCTTGAGTCATTGGTGTGGTCACAGGGATGGATGTGGACTTCTATTTAGAAACCAGCACATAGTAGTCAGGTTTATAGTGTTGGTTTATAGTGCTACTGTACCTCACAAGGGGCTGGAGCGGAACACACACACACAGTCTCTCTGTCTCACAGGGACACATGAGGTTATAATCAGCAGCTACTGTACAGCAGCACAGGGAGAGAAGAAAAAGTCCCAGTGGGCCTACTTCTCACAGCTAGCCAATCTCTCCCACAGAGAGAGAGAGAGATGGATGTTGCCCGTTAACCTCAGACAGGAATATGGGCAAGACAATGTTCTTTCCACTATGATGTAAGGGCCCAATAAAACCCTCCCTCCCCTTGTGAGTGTGCACTCATTAGGGTACAGCATGTTCTAGCAGTCTAGCTCAGAGAGGTTTAAGGCCCGCTTTGCAGTGTGTTGCACACCTCACACATACACACACATAGTTCCTGGAGGTTTATCACCTGGAACTGTGTGTATGACCAATGTGTGTGGACGTGGGACTACTGGTTCTGTGTGTGTGTGTGTCACAGTGGAAGTGAGTGATGGAGCAGTGCCTGGAGAGGGGAGGTGACCAGTGATGATTGACAGGCTCTAGCTCTGCCCTTATTGGCTGGTCTCTTTCTGGGAGAGACTAACTCTTTGCCAGCATGATTTCACTAAGCTATTAATGTTAACTCAATCCAGCAGCTTCTAGCTTTCTGCCTCTCTCTCCATCTCTCTCCTATTAGCCAGCTAATACACCCGCCAGGCAGCTCTTAGTACCTGGTTTTAGCTTCACTGCAGTAGCTGCCGCTCCAACTGTCTCCCTATTTCTATATACAGCCTTGAGATGCTGATCCATATGCACTGGATTACTCAGGCAGACAACCTTCAGATCAGAGGAGCCACAGCTATTGATACACTATAATGGATTGAAATATATTCATTGAGCGCCTCCCAAGTGCTTTACATGAGAATTCAGAGAACTCCAGGATGTAGCCATAGCATTCTACTGGGAATAGTGTCTGTCACATTACTGCATCTACTTCACATGATAAGGGAGGGAGCAGTAACATCTGGTTGGTTATAGTACATGTAGGCCCAACTGTATGTATCACAGGTTGGTGGCACCTTAAATGGGGAGAACAGGCTCGTGGTATTGACTGGAGCGGAATCAGTGGAATGGTATCAAACATATGGTTTCCATGTGTTTGATGCCGTTGCATTTGCTTCGTTCTGGACGTGAGCCGTTCTCCCCTCAGCAGCCTCCACTGGTATGTAGGCTGTGAGAGGAGAGGAGGCTATACGTGACAGACTACTTGTGTCCAAGACACTCTCACCTCTCCCTTCTGACCCCATGGAATGTTTTGTTCCCCCATCTGTGGCTGAAAGCCCTGGAAGAATTAAAGGATGGGACCTCAGACCCCCCCCCATCCACCCTGACTTCCTCCGTCTCTCCCTCTCTGAGTGTGTTGGCCACAGTGAGGGATCCTTCTGCTGGGCAACCTGCTCCAGAAATGTTTAATAAAACACACTCTTGGAAGCAGCAAACAGAGAGAAGACATATTGTTTCTGTAGACATATTTTTCCATCAAGCTTGTGAGCAAATGTTGGGTGTGCATAATTCCTCTCCCCGGGTGCTCTACAGGGTTCCACAGCAGTGTTTCCAAACTCCAGTTCTCCAGTACCCCCAACAGCACACATTTTTGTTGTAGCCCGGGACATGCATACCTCATTCAACTCATTTAGAGCTTGATGATTTGTTGACAATTTGGGACCAATACATTTACTTGAGGACCATTACATTTTCAAATACGAGGATCTACCCTACTATTTTGAGTGGCTCTAAAATTGTGGATCTATGCAGTTAGGGAATGTGTTGGATGACATTTTAGAACAGCATAAACTTGGCAGTAGTCATCATAAAGCATGTAGTACTGGTGATTTAGAAATTATTTCCCTTCCAGACAAAATGGAACCGTGCATTTATCCCAAACAGAAGTGGAATAGCAGCCATTCATTGAGTTCTTCATTACACAAAGGTTGAAAAGGACAATGGACTGCATGTAAAGTACAATACCAACCCAAATTTTGGACACAGCTACTCATTCAAGGGTGTTTTCTTTATGTTTACTATTTTCTACATTGTAGAAGAATAGTGAAGACATCAAAAATATGAAATAACACATGGAATCATGTAGTAACCAAAAAAGGGTTAAACCAATCGAAATATATTTTAGATTCTTCAAAGTAGCCACCCTTTGCCTTGATGACAGCTTTGCACACTCTTGGCATTCTTTCAACCAGCTTCACGTGGAATGCTTTTCCAACCATCTTGAAGGAATTCCCACATATGCTGAGGACTTGTTGGCTGATTTTCCTTCACTCTACGGTCCAACTCATCCCAAACCATCTCAATTGGGTTGATGTTGGGTGATTGTGGAGGCCAGGTCAGCTGATGGCCCACTCCATCACTCTCATTCTTGGTAAAATAACCCTTACACAGCCTGCAGGTGGGATGGGTCATTGTCCTGTTGAAAAACAAATTATTGTCCCACTAAGTGCAAACCAGATGGGATGGCATATCGCTGTAAAATGCTGTGGTAGCCATGCTGGTTAAGTGTGCCTTGAATTCTAAATAAATCACCGACAGTGTCATCAGCAAAGCACCACCACACCTTCACCTCCATGCTTAACGGTTGGAACCACACATGCAGAGATCATCCGTTCACCTACTCTGCGTCTCACAAAGACTCAGGGTTTGAACCTAAATTATCATATTTGGACTCATCAGACCAAAGGACAGATTTCCACCGGTCTAGTGTCAATTGCGCTTGTTTCTTGGCCCAAGCAAGTCTCATCTTCTTATTGGTGTCCTTTAGTAGTGTTTTTTGTTGTTGCAGCAATTCGACCATAAACACCTGATTTCACGCAGTCTCCTCTGAAGAGTTGATGTTGAGATGTATGTTACTTGAACTCTGTGAAGCATTCATTTGGGCTGCAATTTCTAAGGCTGGTAAACTCGTAATGAACTTATCCTCTGCAGCAGAGGTAACTCTGGGTCTTCCTTTCCTGTGGTGGTCCTCATGAGAGACAGTTTCATCATCGTGCTTGATGGATTTTGCGACTGCACCTGAAACTTTCCAAGTTCTTGACATTTTCTGCATTGACTGACCTTCATGTCTTAAAGCAATGATGGACTGTCATTTCTCTTTCCTTATTTGAGCTGTTCTTGCCATAATATGGACTTGGTCTTTTACCAAATAGGGCTATCTTCTGTATACCACCCCTACCTTGTCACAACACAACTGATTGGCTCAAATGCATTTTAGAAGGAAAGAAATTCCACAAATGAACTTTTAACAAAGCCCACCGGTTGATTGAAATGCATTCCAGGTGACTACCTCGAGAAGCTGGTTGAGAGAATGCCAAGAGTGTGCAAAGTTGTCATCAAGGCAACGGTGGCTACTTTAAAGAATCTCAAATATAACATATTTTGATTTGTTTAACACTTTTTTTGGTTACTACATGATTCCATATGTGTTATGTCATAGTTTTGATGTCTTCACTATTATTCTACAATGTAGAAAGTAGTAAAAATAAAGAAAGACCGTTGAATGAGTAGATGTGTCCAAACTTTTGACTGGTTCTGTATGTAGCGACAAATGTAAAGCAAAGGCTTTGGGATAAAACGGAGAACATACAAAACATTTCAGAGTAGGAGGTATACAGACATCGCAAGGAAAAACTGTCAGCATTATATGAAAGTGCAAGATACAATTGTATCAAAATGTAACTAAGGGCATATCACAAAACAACATACTGTAAGTCTGGTTCTGGAAATCTGAATTGAGGAACATTGACTACTATTGACTAATGTTGTCTTCAGACTACAAAATCAAGTCAAGCCAGGAAATAAATGAATACATGGTGTGGCTTACATTCTCAGGCTCATCTTTTGGATTATTACTTCATAAAGCTTCATAATCATTACTGACTAAAGGAACGTTGATGGATTCCAACTGCCGCTACTTTATTGGGACACTAGGGGGAGCTAATTGGATTTCTTGGACCCTGCTTCAACACAATGGACAGATAGACATCTCTCATCAGGAACATCCATCCAACTACAGGGTTAAGGGTAATGAACACTCATTAGACCATTTCAATCAAGAATGGAAACATCAACAGGTGGCGTCAATATTGGGTAAATAAACAGTGTCTGTCCTTCTGCCTGTCCGTCTATCTGTCTGCTGCTGGGACTGATGTCACTCATGGTACTCTGAGAACCCTGCTGCTGCAGTTGCACCACCCAAGAAACAGTCAGTCAGAGAGGAGGGACAAAGAAAGGGGAAATACAGAGAGAATAAGGAAGTGGGGAAAGGAGGCAGACAGGGGACTGTGAAAAGGAAGGATGTACTTACCATATGTGTAAGGAAAGGAGGAGAGTTACAGAAACAGCAGAGCGAAGGAGGACAACGTAGCCATGTCCAAGCGGTCAAACCACATGCTGTTTAAAAATCATCTGACTTTACAACCACAAACAACCTATGTTAGTCACACTAGAATAGCATACCGTTTATACAATGCACGTGCATAGACTTGAACTGACAAATACAGCAGTTGTGTCTAGGCTATCAGTTCTACAGCGCAGTAAAGTGCTGGATTTGAGTAAGAACTGTTATGTGTTACTTACTGAAATGAAGTTATTCTTGGACATGTGCACATTTGTCACAGATTCCCTGCTCTGTACTCAGCCCCTGTAATGTCCATGTATTTTCCCATAGAGAGAGCGAGAGAGAGGGGTAATTGGGAAAGCTGTACGAACGCTATAGGAAAGTTTGGGGGAGGGGGTAGACTCTAGAGGTAACCCCTCTCCCTCCGTCATACACTCCATCCCCTCCCCCTTCCTACCTTATTTGCTCACTCCCACCATCGCTAACGCTCACTCTCATATTCAGTCGCGGCGGAGCTCAGGTCGGAATAACGGTGCGGGCGAATGATGCTGGGAATGATGCCTGCGGTTGGAGCCGTGGGAGTCGGGCTGTTCTGCGCTCTACTTGTCGCCTTCATGCCCGGTGGCATGTCAGACATAGCGACTCTGGTGCAGGACCCGGTCCGACCCGAATCGTCCCTGCTGAAGCCAAAAATCATGATCGCCATTCTGGCTCGCAACGCGGCGCACAGCCTGCCGCACTACCTGGGCTGCATCGACAGGCTAGACTACCCGAAGGAGCGGATCGCTATATGGTGAGAAACGCAACTAACTTTCTAATAACTTTCTATTGGCCAAATTGTCTTCAATACGTATAGATCCGCGCACCCGCCACTATTCCGGATTTGCACTTTATTAGGCTACAAAAAGTAGCCCAACATAAAGCTGTTTTTGCTGCAGGGTAATATAATAAGAACCTCATGTCCACGTAAAGAACAGAGATGCCGCTGTCAGCGTGAACGTGACCTGTTGCTGTGTTTTACAACGCGCTCTCCTTGCGTGTCTCCCGGGTTCCTAATTTCATGTTAGGATCAGATGAAAGGGTAGAGGATGTTAATGATGGTGCTATTTTTCTTTACGCACACTGCGGATATCAGGGGTCCTAAAACAGCTTCCGGGGATGGGGGCCCCTACATTTTCCATAGGCAGTTAAAGTTTAAGGATCGTGATTGCAGTAATAAGGCCTGGCCAGCAGGCAAGCCTGCCTGGAGATGCGAGAGAGTACGTAGACACCAGACACTGAGCGGCTCTGACAGCGGCACAGAAGGTGGGAGCTCAGCTAGCACACTAAGGAAGTCATGCGTAAAGTGCAGTGGAGAGAATCACGGGAGAAATGGAGCGATCTGGATGACTAGTCTACAGGGACAAAACAAGTCAGTACAGAAGCATGTGGAGACTGCCCAGATACCTCTTCTGTTGCACATGACAACGACACTTTTTGAGAGACTTGATATTGTATTAATGCATTTTCTCTGTTTCTGGCAGAATTGCTGTCATGCCCTGTGGGGTGCTTTTGTATTTGGTGTTCCACTCATCCTTTCAAACACTTGCTGTTGTTTGCAGCTTTATGTCTTTCTGCTTCTCAATGAGACCATGCACCTCCCAACACACACACACACACACACACACACACACTAGGTCTAGACCCACTAGGACCTCTTCCACAAGAGTAAACGGCCAAATGACTGAGCCAACATGTTTATGTGGAGCCCTTTAACTAACAAAGAAAGGGGCCTAGATCCATCAATCCCACTTGTGGCATCCAGCACCAGCCACACACTGGATAGAGACCGTAGAATCAGAAACTATGGAGCCTGTGGTTCTGTTTGGAGCAGGGCTCTGCTCAGTTGAGCCTGAAATGTGGTCTTATGCATCTGCCCCAGATTGAATCCTATAGAGGCATTTTGATTTTCCACAGGAAAGTAAAAGTTCGGATTCAGTATGTTTTACTGATAGTGTACTGTACCTGACTTATAAACATCCACAGTGAAGTTCATCTTCCATGACCTAATAAAGCAGATTCTCCCATATTTACCACTGTACACCCTCTTTTCTACCTCTCTCTTTATCTCTCTTCTCCCCTCCATAGCCATCCTGAGAGTCAAAACAGTTTGCGCTTGACTGGGCACTAAGCAAAGTAATTTAGGGAGGGACGAAAAGTCCCAGCGTAGCCTGAGGGTTGAACCAGCTGTGGAACATAATGTCCACATAGCACAGCCAGATGTATAGAAGCAGCAGACCTTATAGCAGGGTCCCCCAACTGGCGGCTCGCAGGCTGAAATTGGCCAGAGAGTGGTTTGATTTGGTCCCCCATGTCTTCTGAGCAAAAATGTTCATTGTTGGACACAAAAGACTGTTAAAACACAAGGAAACCAGCTCCAAGTGATTTTAATTTTGGAAATCTGTTCCCAAGAATTCAAACGCACAGTAGAGAGACTCGTGATCATTTACAAATGTAAGCAAGGTTTGAAATTATTATGTTTTAGTCAAATATTATATCTGTTTGAGCTCCTTGCGGTCAATTTGCAGTCTACAAATGATTTGAAATTATGTTCTGGCCGCCTGACGATCTACTCAAGAAAAATCGTCTCGCGGCTGAATCTAGTTGATGATCCCTGCTGTGTACGATCTGTCTGCTGCTGCACTCTACTGTCTGTCTGGAAGCTTCCTCTGAGTCAGAACCGATAAGGTCTCAGTACAGCTCTGCAAGCTCTCAATACTGACTGCCAATGAGACGTGTTTGGCAAAGAGACATTTATTGGGTGGCTGAGCAGCCTAAAGTAGACGTTCAGTGTTGATAATGACTATACCATAAAGAAGAGTTTTGTAAGTATGACAATCTGCCAGAGCTAGACTAGAAAATGAGTCAAAATGTTTCTCCCAAACTTGACTCAAATCTCACTGTTTCTAGGTGGTGTTTTTCACTCGGTTCTTATATAAGAGAGGAAAATCCATGCTCACTGTTGCTGTGATCATTGAATTGTTTTGTAAGTGCATGAGCCAACAGCCTCCTCCCATCCTTTTATGACAGTATTGTAAATGTCATACAACACACAACAAATGTCAAATGTTGTCATTCTGTTTTACAAACTAGTGGAACCAGGTCCCCGTGAGAATGTGTTGTCAAATGTTGTCATTCTGTTTTACAAACTAGTGGAACCAGGTCCCCATGAGAATGTGTTGTCAAATGTTGTCATTCTGTTTTACAAACTAGTGGAACCAGGTCCCCGTGAGAATGTGTTGTCAAATGTTGTCATTCTGTTTTACAAACTAGTGGAACCAGGTCCCCATGAGAATGTGTTGTCAAATGTTGTCATTCTGTTTTACAAACTAGTGGAACCAGGTCCCCATGAGAATGTGTTGTCAAATGTTGAAATACATATGCATTGTATAAACAGCTGTAGTTATACAACTTCTATAAAGAGAGAGGTAGTGAAAAGCAACAGAAGTGATAGAGTTCCGGTTTGTGGCCAGCAGATTCAACCTGGTGCCAGTGGCTGATTAATGTGTGCGTGTGTTTGTTCTGGGGCTGAAGGGTAGAGCTTGGACACTGCTCATCTTTCAATTTCCCCCTGCTCTCCCCTGGGACAAGGAGGCTGTCACTGTTCAAGTGAGAAATAAAATGGGGGGAAAGTGTGTGTTAGTGTGTGTGTATATTTAGGGGCACATGCAGGTTTCTTCTCTGTGATGGCTGGAGGAAGAGCAGTCTGTGTGTGTGATAGAGAAAGAGTGGTTGGGATAACGCACTCTCCCCATAGAAGGCTTCAGTAGTCTGAAAATCAAAGGGAGGTATCTGAGTCTGACAGAGATGACTAAGAGAGAGGTGAGAGAGTCTCTCACTGTGCTGCGAAATAATTCAGGGAATTAGGGGGAAAAGGGAGACAGGGGGCGGGGACGTAGGGTGGTCGGTAGGCTTGTGTTGAGAATTACCCTGTGGCACTGAGCAGGTTAGTGAATGAAGCCACATTCCAGCCATGCTCAAACAGTGTACCCTCCTCTCTCTCCCCCCACCTCCTTCCCCTGCCCTCAGGACAATACTAAGCTGGCCGCAGGCCAACGATTGGACAAGGGCCAGAATCCAGGCTCGTGATTGGTTGCTAGAATTTTTATTTTTTTATTCATCCATTATTTTACCAGGTAAATTTACTTAGAATACATTCTCATTTACAGCAACGACCTGGGGAATAGTTACAGGGGAGAGGAGGGTGATGAATGAGCCAATTGTAAACTGGGGATTATTAGGTGATCGTGATGGTTTGAGGGCCAGATTGGGAATTTAGCCAGGACACCAGGGTTAACACCCCTACTCTTACGATAAGTGCCACGGGATCTTTAATGACCTCAGAGAGTCAGGACACCCTTTTAACGTCCCATCCGAAAGACGGCAAAGAGAATGTGACTCAGCCCTGTGATTGGTCCCCAGAGGTCATGACTCTGTGTTGTGACTGGAGTAGAAGGTTGAGCTCATCATTGGGGCAGTGTTCAGGAGTAACTCCGTAGCCTGGAGCTGAGTCTGTGGGCTATTTATGGGAAGTGCTTTTCCAGGTGGTGAAAGTGAACTGAAGAGAGATGATTTGTTGCTGTGTTTTGACTGTGACAACAGAATCTGTTCTCTGAACTTTGTTTGTGTGAAAAAACCTAATAAATAGATTCCATTGTCGTTTCTATACTCTCCATATTACATCTTTGATGATGATGATAATGTGATGCACAAACTATGAAGTCTGAACCACAACAGTGTCGTGTCTTTGGCTATGCCGGATTAAGTGATATGACATGCTATTCTATAAAATCATTTGATTGAGCTAATCATGTAAATGTAATTAACTAGAGAGTCAGGCACCACAAAATAATATTTATAGAGCTGTTATCTTCCGAATAAACTCTTAAAGACCGAGTAATATTTTACATCAATAGCAGTCAATATCAATCGTCACCTTAATTCTGTCTCATCTGAAAGTTGTAAGTTCTTAGTTATCTGTACAAACCCTGGCTAACAATTTGAATCAGCAATACAAAATTGGGTTTAATTATTTATTTACTAAATACCTAACTAATCACACAGAATTACACATACACATAATTAAATCATAACTTGATTACAAATTACTTCATAAAGGAAAACATCCCTAGCGGACGGAACAGATATGACAGCTTGTTACACAAAAGAAGAGGGGCTGGGTTGAGTGAAGGAGCGGGAAGACTGAGGAACAAAGGCGAAGCTGTGCTATCGTAAATACAGTATCTTATGCATTCTAAATTACCGCCCATTTGGAAAAGGAAAATGCAATAAATATTTACTCTGAGCTGCGCTTCAGTAGGTTGGTGGTAGATGGAAGGCCGTGTTGCCAAACCGAGTCCTTTGTCCTTTGAAGAATGTCTCTGGTGGTCAATTGGATACGTTGTAGTAACGTCGTTGTGTGGTAGACGGAATACTCTGTCTGTTCCTTCCTAACCTGCGTTTGCAGCTGCGGTTGCTAACTCAACGGCTAGGAGGTATCACGTCTGTAGTGAATAAGAGTTCAAAGTTCATTCTGTAGTTATTATCTGAACCAATCTGACATAGGACCGTCGTCCTACATCCCCGGTGTCAGGACCCGGTTACGAACCCGGGTCTCCGGAGTGAGAAACAGTCATACAACACACAACAACTGAGCCACGAATAGTCGGCAGAACCCAGAAGATGAGGCAGACACAGCAGTACTTGAGACGGTGTATTTAATGAAGTAAAAAGTGAAGTTCTTCAGGAAAACATGTAACTCCACAACCTCAAAAGGAATCCTACAAGAACAAAGGATAATCCTCCAAGACAAAAAATGTAAATCCACAAGGTGGAAGGTAAAGCACAAAAAGCCTCAAAAGATACTAAAAAAACAAAACAAACAAGAACAAAAAACAGAATTCCACAAGAGGGTCCACCGGGATCAACAAGAGTTCTCAGAGTACTAGGGCTGGGTGCTAACATACAAACACAGAGCAAAGAACAGAGGAAAACAAAGGGTTTAAATACAATCAGGGGAAACGAGGCACAGGTGCAAATAATAATGGGGATCAAGGGAAAACAAAAGGTCAAAAGGCACAATGGGGGCATCTAGTGACCAAAAAACGGAAAAACCCTGGCCAAATCCTGACAGAATCCCCCCCCTAGGAACGGCTCCTGACGTTCCTACCAGCTCTCTCAGGGTGGAGGGCCCTGAACTGACGAATGAGGTCAGGGTCCAGTATGTCTTTGGCAGGAACCCAGGAGCGCTCCTCGGGACCGTAGCCTTCCCAGTCCACCAGATACTGCCAGGACCGCTGCACCTGGCGGGAATCCAGTATCCGATGGACGGTATAAGCCGGCTGGCCTCCAATGACACGAGGCGGAGGGGGAGGTCTGTCTGCCGGGACAAGGGGAGAAAAAACAACAGGTTTTAATAAGGAAATGTGAAACGTGGGATTAATCTTAAGGGATCTGGGTAAGTGTAGGCGATAAGAAACTGGGTTAACTCTCCTGGCAACCTTAAAGCGACCGATGTATTTTTGGGACAGCTTGCGAGACTCCACCCGTAGTGGTAAGTCTCTTGTGGAGAGCCAGACTCTCTGGCCGGGGCGCAGGGTAGGCCCGGGACGGCGACGTCTGTTGGCTTGTTGTTGGTACCTCTGTGAGGAACGCATAAGATTAAGACAGGTCTTCCTCCACATAAGCCGACAGCGTCTGACGAACTTCAAGGCTGAAGGCACTCTGACTTCTGCCTCCTGGTCCGGGAACAATGGAGGGGCATAGCCAAACTGACACCCGTGCGGGGACATACCAGTGGAGGAGGAGCGCAAGGTGTTGTGCGCGTATTCGGCCCAAACAATGAAGGACGACCATGTGGACGGGTTGTTACGAGTCATACATCGGAGGGTGGTTTCCAGCTCTTGATTCATCCTCTCAGTTTGGCCGTTGGACTCCGGATGGTACCCTGAAGATAGACTGGCAGAAGCCCCCATGAGTTGGCAGAAGGCCTTCCAAAACCTAGAGGCAAACTGGGGACCTCTGTCAGAAACCATATCTTGAGGAATGCCGAAGACTCGGAACACATGATTAATTACCAACTCAGCCGTTTCCTTGGCAGAAGGTAACTTAGTCAGAGGGACGAACCTGGCCGCCTTTGAAAACCTGTCGATAATGACTAGGATATTAGTATTGCCATGGGATGGAGGAAGGCTAGTAATGAAGTCCAATGAGATATGGGACCAGGGTCTGTGGGGAACAGGTAAAGGGTGAAGGAGTCCTTGCGGGCGGAGGTGAGAAGATGTGCCCTGGCAGCACACGGGGCAGGCATTGACGAAAGTGGCAACGTCTTCTCTTATGGTAGGCCACCAGAACTTACGCTGGATGAACTCCAAGGTGCGACCTACGCCCGGGTGACAGGTGAGGCGAGAGGAGTGTCCCCACAGAAAGACCTGAGTCCTCACTGCCTTGGGGACAAACAACCGATTGGCAGGACCTCCTTTCGGGTCCGGTTCAATAGCTTGAGCTCGTCTCACGGTATCCTCAACTTGCCACGAGATCGGAGCCACGATCTTAGCAGCAGGAAGGACAGGCATGTCCGTGTCATCTCGAATGGCAGGAGCGTAGACTCGGGACAGGGCATCCGGTTTGAGATTCTTCGACCCGGGCCGATAGGTGAGGATAAACTGGAATCGATTGAAGAAAAGAGACCATCTAGCTTGTCTAGCGTTCAACCGCTTCGCCTGCTGGATATACTCCAGATTTTTGTGGTCCGTAAGCACTTGAAACGGGTGAGAAGCCCCCTCGAGCCAGTGTCTCCATTCCTTCAATGCCATCTTAACCGCTAGGAGTTCACGATCCCCCACATCGTAGTTCTTCTCAGCCGGGGTAAGCCGGTGTGAGAAGAAAGCGCACGGATGAAGCTTCTTGTCTTCACCCCTCTGAGACAGGACAGCTCCAACACCAACCTCTGAGGCGTCTACCTCCACCACAAACGGTTCATCCGTAGTCGGTAGTATCAGGATGGGAGCAGAGAGGACGCGCTGCTTGAGTCCTTGGAAGGCCGTCTCAGCTTCTCTTCCCCACAAAAACCTTGCATTGCCACCCTTGGTTAAAGCTGAGAGAGGGGCTGCCACCAAGCTGAAGTTCTTGATGAACTTGCGGGAAAAGTTAGTGAAGCCCAGGAAATGCTGAACTTCCTTAACGGATTTGGGGGTGGGCCAATCCGCTACCGCCCCTACCTTCCTGGGGTCCATTTGGATTCGACCGGGTTCCACTACAAATCCCAGGAATTGTACTCGGGATGAATGGAATTCACATTTTTCCGGCTTAACGTACAGATGGCTGTCTAGGAGGCGTTTGAGTACTTGTCTGACATGCTTAGTGTGTTCTTGAAGAGAGCTCGAAAAGATGAGGATGTCATCCAAGTAAACGAACACAAATATGTTAAGCATATCCCTAAGCACATCGTTTATGAGCGCTTGGAACACCGCTGGGGCGTTGGTCAGGCCGAAGGGCATCACCAAGTATTCATAGTGCCCAGTAGGCGTGTTGAAAGCGGTCTTCCACTCGTCACCAGGTCTGATCCGCACAAGATGGTATGCGTTCCGCAAGTCAAGCTTAGTGAAAACAACTGCTTCCTGGAGCAGCTCGAAGGCTGTGGCCATAAGGGGTAGTGGGTAACGGTTACGGACGGTTATGGCATTGAGTCCCCGGTAGTCGATGAAAGGACGTAATCCACCGTCTTTCTTGGCCACAAAGAAAAACCCTGCTCCCCCCGGGGAGGTGGATGGACGCATGAGGCCTGCTTCCAGAGCGTCCTTGATGTAGGTATCCATAGCAGCTCGGTCGGGTGGAGATAGGGAAAAGATCCGACCACTGGGAGGGCAAGTGCCCGGAAACAGTTCGATGGGGCAATCATAAGGTCTATGGGGTGGTAGCATGGTGGCCCTCTGTTTGCTAAATACCAGTTTGAGGTCATGGTAACACTCGGGAACTCGGGTCAGGTCGATTGATTCTAAAGACTCGGGAGTAGAACTCGGGGAATTCGGGAAAATACAAGTAGCTTGGCACGTAGGTCCCCACTGCTTGATAGTGCCCACAGACCAGTCGATGTGAGGGTTATGGCTGTGAAGCCAGGGGTATCCAAGGACGAGAGGGAACTCGGAACAGGAGATCAAATGAAAGTTCATCAATTCCTGGTGTTGTGAAACTGAAAGTCGCAAGGAGGTAGTGACATGAGTGACAAGTCCAGATCCCAAAGGGCTTCCATCCAATGTAGTAACCCTCATGGGGTCACTTAGAGGTTCAGAGGGAACGCCATTCTCCTTCGCCCAGACACCATCCATGAAGTTACCTGCGGCTCCAGAGTCTACCAAGGCTTGAAGGTGAAGCTTGTGGTTGTCCCAGGAAAGGGTGGCTGGAATGAGCAGACGGGAGTTGGACGGATGGGAGGAGGTTATGTTTCCCATTACAGCTCCCCCCGGTCTGTACGGGACAGAGCGTTTCCCTGGAGCCCGGGACACGTGGAACGGAAATGGCCCGGTTTGCCGCAATATAGACAGCGTCGCTCCCTCATCCGGCGGTCTCTCTCAGCCTGGGAGATGCGTCCAATCTGCATGGGTTCCGGTGGAGCCAGCGAGGATAAAGGTGGGGACTCTGAGCTGGGACTGATAGGGGCTAGAGGTCTACGGTTGAGTTCTCTCTCTCTCAGACGCTGGTCAATGCGTGAGGCCAACTTGATCAGGGACTCGAGATTGTCCGGTGGTTCCCGAGTGGCCAGTTCATCTTGGATAGTGTCGGAAAGGCCTTTCAGAAAGCACACCGTGAGCGCCTCGTTGTTCCAGCCACTCGCTGCTGCCACCATCCGTCACGCTGCGCCGACCTTGGTGGAGAGTCAGGAGCTGTTTGGCTGAGTCAGGACCACTGCTTGGGCCTTGAAACACTCGTTTGAATTCCTCAGCAAAGGCAGAGTAGCTGGCACAGCAGGAACTATGGGCATCCCAACCAGCAGTAGCCCAGGCCAGGGCTTTTTCTGACAGCAGGGTGATGATATATGCGATCTTAGACCGGTCAGTGGGGAACGACGAGGGTTGCAGCTCGAAGGAGAGAGAACATTGGGTGAGAAACCCTTTACAAGCACTTGGATCACCTGAGAACCGTTGGGGAGGTGGAAGACGAGGTTCAGCCAGAGGGTTAACTGCCATGGGTACGTGAATCTGAGGTACTGGGACGGGAACTGTTGCCGGGGTAAGTCGATCAGATATCTGCTTTATGGAAGTCAGCATCTCCGACAGAAGATGAGAATGTCTAGCCATTAAGGCCTCTTGCTGAACCAGGGCGGCTTCGTGGCGTTGGACAGTCTCCTGGTGGTGGGACAGCATGGCAACAAGGTCCTGGGAACTGGCTGCCTCTGGGTTCATTTTTGGCTCTGTGCTTCTGTCAGGACCCGGTTACAAACCCGGGTCTCCGGAGTGAGAAACAGTCACTTAACCAACTGAGCCACGAATAGTCGGCAGAACCCAGAAGATGAGGCAGACATAGCAGTACTTGAGACGGTGTATTTAATGAAGTAAAAAGTGAAGTTCTTCAGGAAAACATGTAACTCCACAACCTCAAAAGGAATCCTTCAAGAACAAAGGTAATCCTCCAAGACAAAAAAGGTAAATCCACAAGGTGGAAGGTAATGCACAAAAAGCCTCAAAAGATACTCAAAAAAACAAACAAACAAGAACAAAAAACAGAATTCCACAAGAGAGTCCACCGGGATCAACAAGAGTTCTCAGAGTACTAGGGCTGGGTGCTAACATACAAACACAGAGCAAAGAACAGAGGAAAACAAAGGGTTTAAATACAATCAGGGGAAACAAGGCACAGGTGCAAATAATAATGGGGATCAAGGGAAAACAAAAGGTCAAAAGGACAATGGGGGCATCTAGTGACCAAAAACCGGAAAAACCCTGGCCAAATCCTGACACCCGGAACAGGAAGTTCTATTGTCGTCAAGGCTTTATATAGGAAGGGAGAAAAGGGGTGTGTTTCATTGTTTACAACTTCTGTCTCTTCACGTGGGCAGGCCACTGAGTGAGCAGCCCTATCTTATGAAACCCGCATCTCACATTTTAGAAGCTAAAATCACATTTCTTCCCATCACAAATAATTTAATATTCAAACATTTAAGTTGAACAACAATTCCATGTGAATCCGATAACTCTGAGGTGTAGACTTTCCACTGTATAGTTTATGTCATCTTATCATTGATGAGAATGTCTCAGATGACAACCGAACTGACATCATATTCATTAAGTACCACATCATATTCATTAAGTATCAATTGTTCGGATTACCAGAATATAGTTAATTTCCCCCCACCTACTGATGTTCCCAGAATTTCTATGTTAACCAAGGGTTTTGCAAATGTAACCTCAGTAGTGTAGAGAGAGGAAAAGGGGGGGAAGAGGTATTTATGACTGTCATAAACCTCCCCCCAGGCCAACATCATGACAACAGAAAAGTATGAACAACAACCATCATTTTTCAATGATACTGTATATGACTGAGAACACCATCTAAACCATGTGTGCCTCAGCTATTATGACAGACATCGTCAAGGACTCCAGTCACCCGAGCCACGGACTGTTCACTCTGTTACCATCTGGTCCTGGACCAAAAGGCTCTGAGAGAGCTTCTACCACCAGGCCATCAGACTGCTGACAAGCTAAACCTAGCTGTCTCCCTGCACTTTAGAGACTATTTACACCAGATAACCAATACATTATTACCGTAGAAATGATTTGTACTGACTACCCACACATCCAACCCTTACACACAAATGTACACACAAACACCCATAAACACACACACACGCACACGCACTCTAAGAGCTCACATACACTCACACACAAAGTCAACTCTGCTGTTGTAATATATACTATTGATTCCACTGCCCACATTATATTTGTAAATCCATTGTTGCTATGCACAATACCTCTTCTATTACTTCTAATACTTGCTATAATTGATTTTTGACGAATGTACTGCATTGTTGTGCTAGCTAGCACATAAGCATTTCACTGCACCTTTTATACCTGCTGTAAACTGTGTGTGACAAATACATTTGATTAGATGTATATAATGTCGCTATCGCAGGGAAATTCCAGTGGTTGCCAACAACATTCTAAACTTTAAAGGACATGATGAGAGATGTGTCTGTATCTTATAGCTCCCACTGTCCGTTTTGATGGTGTGTTGTGTTACTGGCTCTGCTGCAGATCTGCTCTTTACGAGGCCGGGATCTCTATCTCTATTCCATATCACCCAGTCCCATCCTTTGGTGGGGAGATAGGTAGCAGATCCACCTGTTACCAGGTGGATGTTCTTCAGAAGTTTAATGTTTTCAAAGTGTATAATGCCATTATAGTAGAAGATAAACCAGGAGCGTTTTGGAGTTTTTGAAGTGCTGCCTACTCAAACACGACCCTTGCTTCCAAAAATCTCCCTTTCTACCGGATAACAATACTGGATCCAGAATTCCAAACACCAACTATTTCCCAATGGATGTCTTTTTAATCATGTCAGGAGGGGAGCCGTTGACATTTTTGGTGGTATTTGTTTTAAAGAAAGGACAAGAGAAGATTTTGTGGGATTTGAAGCAGCCAATTTGGGCTCTGATTTCTCTCACTCTCTTTCTCGTTTTCCTTCTCTTGGTCTCTCTCTTTCTCTTTGTGGATTAGATCATTTCGCTGGCACATGGCTGGTATGTGAGTGTGTGTTTGATTATCCTTAGTGCTCTGGCCCAGTTACAGTCTGTTGGGGTCTGCATGTGGTGGTGGTGCGGTGTGTATCTGTGTATTTCTACTAGCCTTGGGCCAGACTTGTGCTTAGTGAAGGCAGTAACTCAGTGACACAGGAACTCCATCACTCATACAACAGAGAGAGCACCACCTCCTCACTCACACAACAGAACACACACTTATGATTCATTCAACACATACCATTTTCACATGAGGAGTGTTAATACTCAGCCAGTGGTTTCTTCATAAAACCTGAGAGGAGATGGGACTATCCCCAGACCTGTGTCTGCCAGCAGAGAGAACAGCTCCATGTCCCCCGCCAGGAGTTGTGGCTGTACTCAGAACAGCCCTGGCCATGTGTCAGTGAATCCCCAGAGGAAAACTGAAACATTACACATAGATGGGCCTGTTGGCATGGAAGTGATTGTCTCTTGACCAGTAGTTCCAGAGGTGGTGTTGGATAAAATTGTGAATTCTTCTCCCTGCTGCCCGTCTATTCCAGCACATACTAGCAGGCCAACAATGGATCTGGCTAATGCTGAAACAGAATGGCACCCAGACAGGCAAAGCATTCTATTTCTCTTCAGAAAGACGGGAAAAGACTGAGAGAGAAAGAGAGGTGGGGAGGTGTGTTTCAGTTTAAGTCTTTTAAGGGGTGTTTTGTGTGTGTGAGGGAGAGAGGGAGAGGGAGGTGGGGAAGCTGTGTAAACTGTTTTGAGAGATGTTACAAATGATTTATTCAGCAGTGGCCGGAAGGACTTCATGTTGTCACAGAGGAACTATACTTTTAGCCAAGTCAGTCTGTCTGTGTGTGTCATCACCTTGGCTTAACCACAGAGGCACTCTGTACTACCCCTGTTCACGTTCTCTTACTCTATATCCCTCCCTTTCTCCCTCTCTCTTTCCCTCCCTCGCCTTTCTCTCTGCCTTTCTCATTTTTCCTTACAAACTAAATGATTGTGATTGTATGTTTTTCTATCGCTGCATTTATCTAGACATCACAGAGTAGGAAATATTTGTTTTGCTGTCTGTGTATTTCATGTGAGTGAAAATGACATGTGAATTTGAACGTGATTTGGAGGTAGCATAGTGGTTAAAAGCATTGCTGGTTAGAATCCCTGAGCCGACGAGTTGAAAAATCTGTCAATGTGCCATTGAGCAAGGCTCTTAACCCTGGCTCCTCCTGTAAGACACTCTGTAGAAGAGCGTCTGCTAAATGACCAACATTTATATTTTTGTGAAGGACGTATGTGAGGTAGGACAGAGGGCAAAAACACATGGATTTTCTGACTGATTATATTTGGAAGTTGTGTGGCCTGATTGAGAGTGTGTATGGATAGGTCAAGGTAGGTCATGGTGTGGGAGGATGAGGTAAGATGGGGTGTTGTATAGGCTCTTGGGGGGAGGAGCTACACCTGGCTCATTCTGCCCTGTGTTGACGGTGAATGTTCTGAGGAATACGGCTAGGAGGTCTCAATCACCCCCTCACCCTCCCTCCCCGACAGGCCAGCATGTATTGCTGCAGCGACGTCAGCCTGGGGGGAGGGGAGTTACTGCAGAATGCACACACAGATACAGTTGAAGTCGGAAGTTTACATACACCTTAGCCAAATACATTTAAATTCAGTTTTTCACAATTCCTGACATTTAATCCTAGTAAAAATGTCCTGTTTTAGGTCAGTTAGGATCACCACTTTATTTTAAGAATGTGAAATGTCAGAATAATAGATGATAAATAATAAATGATTTATTTCAGCTTTTATTTCTTTCATCACATTCCCAGTGGGTCAGAAGTTTAATACTCAATTTGTATTTGGTAGCATTGCCTTTAAATTTTTTAATTGGGTCAAATGTTTCGAGTAGCCTTCCACAAGCTTCCCACCTTAAGTTGGTTGAATTTTGGCCCATTCCCCCTGACAGAGCTGGTGTAACTGAGTCAGGTTTGTAGGGCTCCTCCTCACAACATGATGCTGCCACCCCCACAACATGATGCTGCCACCCCCCTGCTTCACAGTTGGGATGGTATTCTTTGGCTTGCAAGCCTCCCCCTTTTTCCTCCAAACATAACAATGGCCGTTATGGCCAAACAGTTCTATTTTTGTTTCATCAGACCATAGGAAATTTCTCCAAGAATTATGATCTTTGTCCCCATGTGCAAACCTTAGTCTGTCTTTTTTTATGGTGATTTTGGAGCAGTTAATTTAACTAGGCAAGTCAGTTAAGAACAAATTCTTATTTTCAATGACGGCCTGGGAACAGTGGGTTACCTGCTTTGTTCAGGGGCAGAACGACAGACCTTGTCAGCTCGGGGATTCGATCTTGCAACCTTTCGGTTACTAGTCCAACACTCTAACCACAACACTCTAACTTGCCGCCCCAGGTCATGTTGATATAGGACTTGTTTTACTGTGAATATAGATACTTTTGTACCTGTTTCCTCCAGCATCTTCACAAGATCCTGTGCTGTTGTTCTGGGTTTGATTTGTACGTTCATCTCTATGAGACAGAACGCGTCTCCTTCCTGAGCGATATGAGGGCTGCGTGGTCCCATGGTGTTAATATTTGCGTACTATTGCTTGTACATATGAACGTGTTACCTTCAGGCGTTTTGGAAATTGCTCCCAAGGATGAACCAGACTTGTGGAGGTTTATCATTTTTTTTCTGAGGTCTCGGCTGATTTCTTTTAATTTTCCGATGATGTCAAGCAAAGAGGCACTGAGTTTGAAGGTAGTCCTTGAAATACATCCACAGGTACACCTCCAATTGACTCAAATGATGTCAATTAGCCTATCAGAAGCTTCTAAAGCCATGACATAATTTTCTGGAATTTTCCAAGCTGTTTAAAGGCACAGTCAACTTAGTGTATGTAAACTTCTGACCCACTGGAATTGTGATACAGTGAATTATAAGTGAAATAATCTGTCTGTAAACAATTGTTGGAAAAAGTACTTGTGTCATGCACAAGGTAGATGTCCTAACCAACTATAGTTTGTTAACAAGAATTTTGTGGAGTGGTTGAAAAACAAGTTTTAATGACTCCAACCTAAGTGTATGTAAACTTCCGACTTCAACTGTAGGTAAAGTGATTTAAGTCTGTTAACACTAGATACGGTAAAAGGGCCATGTCCAATGCCGATACGATGGAAGGATTTTAGGCCTCGTAACTTTCACTTGAGTGTTTGTTCAGTGTTTTTGGGCCAGGTGTAACCCTTCTGTCCTCTGACCCCTCCCATTGATCTTGCTCAATGTCAGCTCATCACACCCCCTCCTCACTGATGAAAGGCATAGCCAGTCCAGGTGGGACTGATAGATCGAGGAGAGAGGGATAGAGAGAGAGAGAGAGAGATGGCAAGAGTGTGTAGGTGAAACCTAATAGCATGTGGTGTCCAGATGAGGATCATAAAGAGAGAAAGTAGAGCTGCAGCGCTCCAGGACTGAAAATAATAAGCCATAGAGTTACTGTAACCCTCAAAGAGGGCAGAGCGGAGGAACAAAGGGACGGATGAGGGAAAGAGCGAGTGAGGAAGACTGGATAAGTGTCCAATCTAACCCCCCAGAGCCTGGATTGTCAAACACCTTCAAAATGAGCTGACATTTTAACACGGCTCTCTCACACATACAGAACACAAACACACACGAACAGAAGTGCTAAAACACATGTTCTGATGCTATGTACACCTATGAGTGTACAGATTTGTAAAAAATAAAATGATACAGTATCCCACAAGCACATTTTCCCATTCACACATCATTGGCATTGGCTTTCAGGCTTGGCAGCAGTGCCTGTGACTGTGGTTAGGGGGATGTGGGGGTGACCAGAGACTCAAGCTGCTGCTCTGTACCCTCCTTGGTGATTCAGCCCTGGGGAGAGGAAATTGAGAAGCCTGGAAAGGATAGATCCTGCCGGAAACAGGAAATGCATGTGTGGAATAGGAGATGGAGAGAGGACATGGAATGATGAAGAGTCACCTAAATAAATGAAAGAAGAGACACAAAGGTGAAAGATAGCACACCTGGCCTGTGTGCCTGCCTGTCCTCTGCCTGTACAGGCCCATAGAATCCACACACGTGCACCCACACATCACACACCAACTGCTATCTTACATAAGGCAAAATGAGATGCTGCTTCCGTAGTAGAAAATATCATAGTGTACTTCTAATACAGAGCTGTGTGTTATGGCTTAAAGGGGCTGATCGAGTGAAGAATGACGTACAGTCAGAAACCTTCAACTGCTAAAATGCTTGAATAGGCTCCTTCTGGAATTGTGGGCAGATTTGAAAACTTTAACATTTTAGTGGGGAATGTGGAAACCTAACCATATTGTCACCTGTTTGTTTTGTCTTTGTTCTAATGAGCATGATGAGACATTTACTAAATAGGTTTTAGTTAGTATGATATACAATCCATCTAACATATTTGTCTCTGTGACCTCACTGACTTGTATAAGGATGGCAAGGGAACAAAGGTATGAGATGCAAACGCATGCTCCTGCACGCATACATGCACACACACGCGTCCTCATACAGAACGTATGGAGATTCTTCTGTTTCTGAGCTTCTCACAGATCCACCCTATTCAAATCCTAGCCCAGAGCTAATGTGAAAATGACAGGTACCAACACATTTATTTCCTCCAGCAATATGGAATTTCATGGTTGAAAAAGACATGTCAAAGAGAGTGTGCACATCCATTCATTACCTCCACTAAAGGTGTTTTACCCAGTGACAGAGACCAGTTGTCAGAAGAGGGACTCATCCTTTACAGCACGTGTCAAACTCA